>NW_028091734.1:0-103935 GCF_014824575.4 Sturnira hondurensis
TGTCCAGAGATGTTGAAGCACATGACATTCGCATGGGAGCCCCCTGAAGTCAGCGTCCAGCCATGAGAGGACCATGCCCTGTTAGTCCAGACAGGACCCTCCCCTGCAGGTCAAGGGCTGGTTAGCAGGGCACATATGGGATCAATGACTTCAGGGCTGTTGAGTCGGTAGCATGTGCAGAGGGAGCCAGGTGGGGGTTTTCTCTAGAGCCTAGGGCTTCCTCTTCTCAAAAAAACATCTATAATTAAATTGGGCATGAGGTGACTGTAAACATCCCATTCCATCAGAACATTTACTGACTGGATAAGTACTACTCTGAGTGTCACACAAAGCTATTTTCTGAAGTAGGAGCATGTGCTTTGGAAACTTGTTCCTCAGTGGGAGTAGTTATGTCTGCACTGAGCTAAGGAACCTATAGTGGGGTGTATATCCAATAATACTGCATAGGATATGGACCCTGACTCTCCCAATGATCATGGTCTCTGTGCCCTCTACCCTCTCCAAGTGGAGTCATATAATCACCAGTGATGCATTTTTTCTCATGACTATGCAAATGAGAAGAGTTAGACTAGGTTAAATGTGGTTCTATCAATGCCCTGAGGGCATTGCCCACAGCCACATCGTCCCCTACAGTAGCTCAGTTTACACAGCTCCACACCATGGACTGGAGCTGGAGAGTCCTGTTCCTGGTGGCAGTGGATACAGGTAAGGGACTCCGCTTTTTCAGGGTTGAGGAGGGAACCAGGGAGATTCAAGCAACATTTTTACCCACTGCTGTCTTCTCTCCACAGGTGTCCACTCCCAGGTGAGGTGGTATAGCCTGGGGGTGAGGTGAGGAAGCTAGGGGCCTCAGTTAAGTTCTCCTGCAAGGCTTCTGGATACACCTTCACCAGATACTGGAGGCACTGGATGTCACAGACCCTAGGACAAGGCCTTAATTTTTAGGTTCCTGTTAAAGGTAGATCCTATGGTATTTGTCTTTCACTGCCTGGCTTATTTCACTCAGCATAATGCTTTCCAGTACTCTCCATGCTCTGTCAAAGGGTAGGAGCTCCTTCTTTCTTTCTGCATCATAGAATTTCATTATGCAAATGTACCGTAGAGGGGAAAATGGCAATGGAGTAGGATGGAGCGATTCTAGTTCTCCTGCCCCTGGGAGGAAATCCTTGCAGATTTACTGAGGAACAGCCCAATCAATTCCCCAGCCAACAATTCCCCAGGATTTATGAAGAGACCAGAGATAGTGACGGACCAGACAGCTATAGGTCCGTGGAGTCTCAGGTTTGTGAGTAAAGACAAAAGCGGCAGTGACCAGCCCTCAGCCAGCACCTACTGGCCCAGGAGCCACCACTGCTGCCTCAGTCGGAGTCCAAAGGCTTCCGTCTGTGCCCAGCAACAGGGGCATCTGCCACAGGAGGACTCATCAGGAGCCCAGCAACTGGCAGATCTGCAGCGGACTCTGTGGGAGCCTTTGGCCAGCTGTAGGGTCTTTGGAAGAGAGTTGACTCCCTCCCTCCCCATCTAGGCAGGGCTGGGTGGCACCGGGCAGAGACCTGTTTGCCTAGTTTTGCAGGGAGGGTGCCAAGGACAGGGGGCCGTGTTCTGTTGTGATCTTTGTGGTCACCAGCCCACCAACCCTCCAGCCTGCCAGCCTGCGAGATTTGAAAGGAGCATTGTCATAACTGGTCTGGTTGGGGATTGGGCTGGGCTGAGAGGCAGGCTTTCTGGAGAAGTCTTTATTGGAAAGTGGACTGAGGTGTTTTCCTGTGAAGGCATTTTGCTTTGATTCTCACCCAGCCACAGGACTGGGAAGGACCTTATCAGATCCCATGGGACCCAGGCAGCCTTTTGGGTGGGCGTGCGCCTACCCCCCAGTCTGGAAGCCTGGCTGGCATGTGTGTGTGTGTGTGTGTGTGTGTGTGTGTGTGTGTGTGTGTGTGCTTGTGCCTACAACCCAGCCCACAGAGAGGTCTTGCTGAGACCAAAAAAAAAAAAAAAGAAATGGATTGGACAGTTTGAAGCAAAAAAGGGAGGGTGTCTTTTTCTTTTAACCTTTTTTTTAGTAATCCAATATTTTTCAAATTTTATTATTGTTTTATCTTTTAATACTTTGTTCCTCTCCTTTTTTTTCCTGTTTTGGTCCTTCTTCCTTTCATCCCAAACTTATCGCTTTCTCTTGCCCTTTTTTTCCTTTTCTTTTATTTTTTAAATGTTTGTTTGCTTGTGTGTTACTTTCTACACCACTATAAATACTTCACAACACATCTCCCAGGTCTTGGCACACTTTAGAAGTTCCTGGAATCTATTACTATAGTGATTAAATCTATTTGTTCACACATTACAGCTAGTTACTATTCTTTACTCTAACCTTACCTCAAAGTCTGAACGCCTGCAACCTCACTGCTTTCTTGATCCAACTCACAAGCTTTCCCTCCCAACAAGAAACTTATCTTTGCTCCATTTTTTTTCTTAAAAGTGGCAAGTTGGGTTGAAGATTATGGTTAATACTATATATAGCCTAAAGACCTGCTATCTCTTCTCTACTGGATGTGACTGTAAATATCATATAGTATTTTCCTGCTGTCATGAATGACTTTGCCTCCCCTTCCAACTGATCACACACACACACAAAGAAAAAAGTAGGTGGAAGCAGAGAACATCAAGATACACGAAGGAGACTGCACCACTGAATTTCACAGGTATCCTACTACAGAAGTTCAAACCATAAACCCAGGGAGTCAGAACAGATCAATTTAAGAAGCTGAGGCTAATAAGAAGAGTCTCAGAAACAACCCACAAATGAAAGAAAAGGTGGAAGTCTCATAAAGAGTGTTAGATGAAATAGGGGCAAGTCAACTATCAGATATTGAATTCAATGCACTAGTTGTCAAGAAATTCAAAGAGCTTACAACGAGCTACCAGAAACTACAGGGGAGCTACAATGAACTCACCGTGAACTATATCAACATGAAAAAGGAAATAGAAATCATCAGCAAAGGCCAAGGGGAAATGAATACAATTTCTGAACTGAAGAACACGGTGATAGGAATGAAAAGCAGGATCTATGAGGCAGAAGATCAGATCAGTGAGTTAGAGGACAGAGTATAAAGAATCTCCCAGACAGAACAAGAAAAGAAAAAGAGACTCAGTAAGAATGAGGAGTGATTAAGAGTTATGCAAGACAATATGAAACATAATAATATCCAAATAATAAGAATACCAGAAGAAGAAGAGGGAAGACAAGGGATAGAAAACCTATTTGAAAGAATAATGAAGGAATTTTTTTTCCTAATTTTATGAGAGTAAAGTCACATGGATCCAGGAACCACAGAGAATCCCAATCAAGAGTAACCCAAAGAGGCCCACTTCAACACACATCATCATTAAAATGGCAAAACTATACTAGAAAAACAAAATCTTAAAGCAAGAAGGAAAAAGGAAGTGACATACAAGGGAACCCCAATAAGTTTGACTACTGACTTCTCAATGGAAACATTCCAAGCAAGAAGACAATAGCAAAAAATATTCCAAGTAATGAGAACCAGAGGTCTACAACCATGACTACTTTACTCAGCAAGGCTCTCAGTCAAAACAGAAGGCCAAATAAAGAGCTTCCAAGACAAAAGAAGTCTAAAAGAATATGCATCCACCAAACCAGCTCTACAAGAAATACTAAAAGGACTGCTTTAAGAAAAGGAAGGAAAAAAGAGAGACAGAGAGGAACACAGGTACACAAAGCACAATGAGTAAGTACCTATCAATAATAACCTTAAACATAAATGGATTAAATGCTACAATCAAAGCACATAGAATAGCTGAATGGATAAGAAAGCATGACCCACACATATGCTGCCTACAGGAGACCCACCTAAGGACAAAAAGCTATCACAAACTAAAAGTGAAAGGATGAAAACAAATTTTCTAAGCAAACAGACAAGAAAAAAAAAGCCAGGATAGCAATTCTCATATCAGACAAAATAGACTTCAAAAAAAGGGCCATAAAGAGAGACCCAGAAGGTCACTTCATAATACTCAAGGGAAGACTCCACCAAGCAGACATAAACATTGTAAATATATATGCACTCAAGATAGGAGCACCAAAATATATAAAGAAAATTATAGAGTACTTCAAGAAAGATATTGGCAGCAACACAATTATAGTAGGGGATTTTAACACTCCACTGTCAAAAATGGACAGATCATCTAAACAAAATATCAACAAAGATATTGCAGCATTAAAAGACACTCTAGATGAAATGGACCTAATTGATATATATATAGAGAGAGCCCTTCATTTCAAATAAGCTAAAAACACATTCTTTTCAAATGCATATGGAACATTTTCCAAGATAGACCACATGATAGGACACAAAACGAGACTCAACAAATTTAGGAGAATGGAAATCATACCAAGCATTTTCTCTTATCACAAGGGACTGAAATTGGAAACTAACCCCACAGGGAAAAAACCAAAACACCCAAAATCATGGAGACTGAATGGTATGCTATTAAACAATGAATAGGTCAAGATAGAAATTAGGGAAGAAATCAAAAAGTTTCTGGAAACAAATGAAAATGAACTCACAACAACCCAAAACTTATGGGACACGGCCAAGGCAGTCTTGAGAGGGAAGTCCATAGCAATACAGGCTTTCCTAAAGAAAATAGAAATATTTCAAACAAACAACCTCACCCGATGCCTCCAAGACCTCGAGGAACAACAGCAAAGACAGCCCAGAGCAAGTGGAAGGAAGGAAATAACCAAGATCAGAGGAGAATTAAATTACATAGAGACTAAAAGCACAATTCTAAGGATCAATGAAACCAAGGGTTGGTTTTTTTAAAAGATAAACAAAATAGACAAGCCTTTAAGTAGGCTCATCAAGAAAAAAAGAGAGAGGACCCTAATAAATACAATCAGAAATGAAAGAGGAGAGATTACAACTGATACCACAGGAATAGAAGAGATTGTAAGGAATTACTATGAAAAACTGTATGCCCAGAAGTTTGAAATCCTAGGTGAAATGGACATATTTCTAGAAAAATATAATCTTCCAAAACTCAATGAAAAAGAAGCAGAAAACCTGAACAGACCAATAAGAGCGGATGAAATTAAAGCAGTAATAAAAAACTTCTGTCACACAAAAGATCTGTTCCAGATGGTTTCACAGGAGAATTCTACAAATCTTTTAAGGAAGAGCTAACCCCTGTTCTTCACAGCTATTCCAAAAAACCCAAATGATGGAAAACTCCCAAACTCGTTTTATGAAGCCAGCATCATCATAATTCCAAAGCCAGAGAGAGACACAACAAAGAAAGAAAACTTCAGGCCAATATTGCTGATGATCATAGACACTAAAATCCTCAACAAAACATTGGCAAACCGCATCCAACAATACATAAAATAGATCATACACCACGACCAAGTGGGATTCATCCCAGGGATGCAAGGATGGTTCAATATCTGCAAATCAGTAAATGTAATACATCACATAAAAAAAAGCAAAGATAAGAATCACATGATCACATCAATAGATGTGGAAAAAGCTTCTGATAAGGTACAATACCCATTTATGAGAAAGGCACACAGCAAAGTGGGAATAGAGGGAGCATTCCTCAGTATAATAAAGGCCGTACATGAGAGACCTATAGCCAACATCATATTCAATTGGCAAAAACTAAAAGCTTTTTCACTAAGATCAGAAACAAGAAAAGGTTGTCCACTTTCACCACATCTATTCAATATAGTATTGGAAGTTTTAGCCTCATTGATCAGGGAAGAAGAAGAAATAAAAGGCATTCAAATCAGAAAGGAGGAAACAAAACAGTCATTGTTTGCAGATGACATGATAGTGTACATGGAAAATCCTATAGACTCTACCAAAAACCAACTCAAACTAATAAATGAATTTGGCAAAACAGCGGGATACAAAGTCAATATCCAGAAATCAAATGCATTTTTATACCAACAATGAATCAGCAGAAGCGTAAATCAATTTAAAAATCCCATTTTATATAGCAAAAACAAAATTAAAATATCTGGGAAGAAATCTACTCAAGGAGGTAAAAGATCTGTATGCAGAAATCTGCACAACATTGAAGGAAGAAATCAAGGAGGACACGAATGGAAACATGCATGGATTGGAAGAATTAACATCATCAAAATGTCCATACTACGCAAAGCAATTTACAGATTTAATGCAATACCAGTTAAAGTACCAATGGCATAATTCATAGACATAGAACAAACATTTCAAAAATTTATATGGAACCATAAAAGACCCGAGTATTAGCTGCAATGTTGCAAAAGAAGTACAAAGTCTGAGGGATCACAATACCTGATATCAAGCTGTATTACAAGGTCACTGTAATCAAAACAGCCTGGTACTGGCATAAGAACAGGCACATAGACCAATGGAACAGAACAAAGAGCCCAGAAATAAACCCAGCTCTCTACAGTCAATTAATATGCGACAAAGGGGACAGTAACATAAAATGGGGTAAAGATAATCTCTTCAACAAATGGTGTTGGGAGAACTGGACAGCTATGTGCAAAAAAATGAAACTTGAACACCAACTTACACACGAAAATAAGTTCAAGGTGGATAAAAGACTTAAGTATAAGATGTGACACCATTAAAATCCTAGACGAGCGCATTGGCAGGAAAATCTGAGATATTTCAGGCAGCAACATTTTTATTGATATGTCTGCTAGAACAAGGAATATAAAGGAAAGGGTAAACAAATGGGATTTCACCTAAATAAAAAGCTTCTGCATGGCTAAAGAAAACATTATTATAAAAACTCAACCAACTCTATGGGAAAATATATTTGCCAATGATACCTCAGACAAAGTTTTTATCTCCGAAATATACAAAGTACTCACACGACTTCCCTTTAAGAAGACAACTAACCCAATTAAAAAATGGGGATAGGACTTGAACAGACACTTCTCCAAGGAGGACATACAGAGGATCCAGAGACACATGAAGAGATGCTCAATATTGCTAGCTATCAGAGAGATGCAAATTAAAACCACAATGAGGTACCACTTTACACCAGTGAGAATGGCTATCATAAACAAAGCAATAAACTACAAATGTTGGAGAGGGTGTGGGGAAAAGGGGACCCTAGTCCACTCTTGGTGGGATTGCAGGCTGGTACAACCATTATAGAAAACAGTGTGGAATTTTCTCAGAAAACTAAAAGTGGACCTGCCTTTTGACCCAGCAATTCCAGTGCTTGAATTATATCCTAAGAACCCTAAAACAGCAATCCCAAAGAACATATGCACCTCAATGTTCATGGGAGTACAATTTACAATAGCCAAGAGTTGGAAGCAAAGTAGGTGCCCATTAGTAAATAAATGGATCCAAAAACTATGGTACATATAGACAATGGAATTCTATGCAGCAAAAAGGAAGAAGGTGCTCCTACCATTTGCAACTGCATGGATGAAACTGGAAAGCATTATGCTGAATGAAATAAGCCAGGTATTGAAGGACAAATACCGTATGATCTCACCTATAACATTTATCTAAACAATAAAACAAACAAGCAAGCCAAATATAGCCAAAGACACTGAAATGGAGAACAATTGGACAGCGACCAGAGGGGAGAGGTGAGAAAATTTCAAGGGAAATCGGGGAGGGATTTAGAGGAACAAATACAAAGGATAGATGAACAGCAACTAAGGAGGGTGGAAATGGGAGGGAGGGGAAGGAGGTGTTGGGTGGGTTGGGATGGGACTAATAGACAGAAAACTGTACTTGAAAAATAATTAAATAAATTTAAAAATAAATAAAAAAAGAAAGAAAGAAATGTACCATAGTTTTTTTGATCCACTCATTTATTGATGGGCACCTAGGTTGCTTCCAGCACTTGACTATTGTAAATTGTGCTGCTATGATCACTGGTGTGCATAGGTTCTTTTCGATTAATTTTTCAGGGTTCTTAGGATATAATCCCAGCAGTGGTATTGCTCGGTCAAAAGGCATATTCATTTTTATTTTTCTTAGAAAATTCCATACTATTTTCCATAGTTATTTTACCAGTCTGCAATTCCACCAAAAGTAAACTAGGGTCCCCTTTCCTCCACAACCTCTCCAACACCTGTTGTTCGTTGCTTTGTTTATTATGGCCATTCTGACCATTGTAAAGTGGTATCTCACTGTGGTTTTAATTTGCACCTGTCTGATAGCTAGCGATACTGAGCATCTTTTCATGTCGCTCTTGATCCTCTGTATGCTCTCCTTGGAGAAGTGTTTGTTCAAGTCCTTTGCCCACTTTTTAATCGGGTTCCTTGTCTTCTTAGAGTGGAGTTGTGTAAGTTCTTTTTATATTTTGGAGATTAAACCCTTGCCTGAGGCTTCATTGGCAAATATGTTTTCCCAAACAGTTGGTTCTCTTTTTATCTTAATACTGTTTTCCTTAGCCATGCAAAAGCTTTTTATTTTGATGAGATCCCATTTGTTTATTTTTTTTCTTTATGACCCATGCTCTAGGGGATATATCATTAAAATGTTGCTTTGTGAAATATCTGAGATTTTCATGCCAATATTCTTCTCTAGGACTTTAATGGTGTCACGGCTTATATTTAACTCTTTTATCCACTTTGAATTTGTTTTTGTGTATGGTGTAAGTTGGTACTCGAGTTTCTTTTTTTGCATGTAGCTGTCCAGTTCTCCCAATACCATTTGTTAAGAGGCTATTTTTACTCCATTTTATTTTTCTGTCCCCTTTGTTGAATATTAATTGACCACAGAAACTTGGATTTATTCTGGTGCTCTTAGTTCTTTTCCATTGGTCTATATGCCTGTTCTTATGCCAGTACCAGGCTATTTTGATTACAGTTGCCTTGTATTAGAGTTTGGTATCAGGTGTTGTGATCGCTTCTACTGTGCTCTTCTTTCTCAAAATTGCAACAGCTATCCGGGGTTACTTGTGGTTCCATATAAATTTACTTGGAAGCATATTGTTTCTGAAGGTGAATCCAGAGGCTGCAGAGGAGAGTTTCAGAGACCTCCCAATGTTGCACCAAGTCCCCTGCAATCCACCAGCTGAACCTCACACCAGACACCTGAAAACACAAAGTCATCTTTGTCAGGAAACTGTCATATTTCCACCCTTCTTATCAGCCATATCAACTCACATACTTACTGTTTCTTCTTCTCCATACATTTTCTCTTAATATAGCAACAAGGTAAACCCAGCTGAGCTGAACTCCGTGGTGATTATTCTGTGTCCTGTTCTTATCAGGTACTGGGAACATGTGGGAATTATGGGTTTGGCTCCTGTCCCAGAGCTTCGGGGTTGGGCTGGGCTGCTTTTCATGAGCAGAGGGGTCCTATTTGCATATCTTCCTACTACATAAGGAACTCTGGAGTTGCATGCTGACATGAATGCCATGGTCCCAGTCTTTGACATGTCTAAGGGTGTTCATCTGTCAACAATTATTCCACACATTTGACCTTGTGCCAACCTCACTGGCCCAAAAGGTCAATGAAAAGTGTACATGAACAAGGCAAGTACGTTTTTATAAAACAAAGGTATTTAAAATGAGAGATGCCTTTGAACGCCACCAGTAATAAAAAAAAAAAAAAAACAGGAAATTAAGTGCCTATGACCACAGGGATCATTAAAAGTCGAGGAGGTTCCAGTTCAGGTCACAGAAATTTCCATTGATCCCTAGTTTCTCTACACAGCAATAAGAGTACAAACTAAGAATATGTAAACCCAGTGTGGGAAGAGGTGTGACATCTCTGTGAATCATTGGGAGACAGAAGTGTGAACTCTTCAGAGAAGCAGACCATACTACCTGGGACGTGTTTCTTTAGTTGAGTTTTGTGCTGACTGTGCAGTGCCTTCACTGCCTCATTTTTGTCTTTGTTTCCTAATCTCTGTGTTAAAAGTAGGTTCAAACATTCATAACACCAAAGAAACTCACTCATGACTGACTAAGTCTGCTTAGATAAAGATTTATGTAAAAAGGGAGGAGTAAGTATGTTGAGATTTTAGAAGTCAGATTATGAAAAACCTTAATGCAAAACACTAATAGAAAATGACAGATATAAACAAAAGCACAATTGACACGAAGAGCATTATTTTTTATTTATCCATTGATTAGAAGATGAATAAATCATTCAAATAACTTCCCATAACTGGATCTGGTTGATCTAACTTTATACAGAACTGTTCTCATCATTGTGGATTCAGCATACTGCTCAGAATCAGGATCTGTGTTTATGTGGAACTGTGGTGTACCTTTCATCAGGGAGCAGGACAGGGGGCCTGTTGAAGCCCCTGTTTCTTTTATAGTCAATTTCAGAAAAGCAATAGCCTCTATCTCAAAGTCCCTATTTATGTCTGCGTGTGAACCATGGGAGCCTATCACCATGGCCACACATAATGGGCATCCACTGAACTTGAACACAATGTAATGATTGTGTCAATGTTTAAAATGAAAAAAGGAACACTGTGCATGGGGATAAATCACCATAAATGGTGAATACACCTCATTGTCTCAATGTGTGTAGATTTCAGTGCTAGGTGTGTGATAAATGTTTCAGTTGACATGGGAACATAGTACAGGCTGGATGTGGGTATTCCATTGTCAATGACGTCCCAACCCTTCTCTCTTCTCTGAGATGATGTAAGTACTGGCCCAGGGCAGGAACATTCACAGGGCTATTGTCTCAGGTGAAGAGAGTGCTTATTATCTCACCATGAGTGAGGACAGAAATTACCACTGTGATGTCGTAAACCGTGCTGGAACCTGGAATACCTGTCACCCCCTGACTTTTTTGTCAGAGGTAATTTCTGCAATGCTTGGTCAGAAGGAAGAACATAGAAATCTCTTCTTGACTTATGCACTTACTTTTCTCCAAGCACAATTGTCTTGCTTAGAAATAGGGGGATGCTCTCGAACTTGCTGGGAGCCACCTAGTTTTAATTGTCAGAGGTGACCCTGACCAAGGCCTCAAAGATGATATCTCAATGAAGTGCTTCATTCAGAGAACAATGGGGCTCCAAATGTGCTCCCTGAACAATCACCAAAAATAAGAATGGTTATTTCAGAAGCATATTGTCTGTATCTTTCTTATATTGCATTTGATGTCTTGAAAACTCTCTGAGTCTGATGTGCCTCTGGCAGCAAATTTCCTGGTCTCAGATTCCTGACTATCTTTCACGAAGTCAGGAGGTCCATCACCCTGTCATCTCCTCAGCACAGCAAAGCTGTACTACTTCTCAGTGCTTATAACACACTGAGTTTGTGGGTCATGACACTGTGTCACTTGCATAGTAATGCATGGCTGTGTACATGACTTCAGGCCATTTATATGCAAATGTGCTATGCTGGAAGGGGTTTCCATGGAGGAGACAAATTTTTCTTAGAAGCCTTGGGCATACATGGGCTTCCCAGTGTTTGTATTGATCTGGATAATGTACTGCAGACCCTCTCCAGGGGCCTGTCTCACCAATAACGTAGCTTAATTGGTGGAGTTGTATCCAGAAGCCTTGAGAGAGACCTTCACTGAAAACTCAGGATTCCTCACCACAGCCCCAGTCTGCACCAGCAGTCCTGGGAGTGCACATCTGTGGAGAGGAGGCTGGAGTGGGTGGAAATCCCTCTTGAGACAACTTTGTCCCTTCCCAGACCCAGGAGCTAAGGAGCCCAATATCTGTAGCTACTGCCACCAGGAAGAGGGCTCTCCAGCTCCAGTTCATGGTGAGGGGCTGTGCCATCAGGTCTTCTGTAGGGGAGGGTGTGGCTGTGGGTGATGCTGTCAGGGCACAGGTTAATCCTCATTTAATCTAGTCTACCTCTTCTCATTTGCATAGTCCTGAGGAAAGGTGCTTAATTTTTGAAGTCCTCACCCCACCTCAGAGAATTAGAAGGCAAAAGGACCATGCTTAAAGGGAGTCTAATGGACTAATTCCTAATCCACTATGTAGGATATGTGTCCCCTGACATGTTCTTGAGGTCTGTGCTGACATAACTCCTCTCACTGAAAAAGAAGCCACAACAGGACATACTCCTCATTGTGAGCCCACCTTTCAGTGACACAAGGACCAATGGTACCAATCTAGCCTTGATACCTGCATGTGTTATTCCTGAATCAGTGTGTCTCCAAAATGCTGCAACTAGTGAGTTAATAAAATCATTCCTGCCCCAGCTCCTTACAATTTGGATATAAAGTAGCCATACAAATACTCTCATTCGCTATAGTTGCCATGTCTTATGGAGATTATTAAATGCTCTAAGAGAATAGGATATTTACAGTCATCTAATTTCCAATTTTATTTTAGATGATTTTTCAAAAGAGGAAGATACAAGTTTTCAGAGAAAATACTTCCCCAGCTCCCTCTGCATCTGGTCCTGGGGCAGAAGCACTCCTAAGTCTTAGGAGCCCCCTGCTGCCCCACCTGCACCCTGAAGGGGAGGGTCCTGTCTGGGGTCAGAGAGACTGAACCTCTCATGGCTGGATGCTGACTTCAGGATGCTCCTACAGAGACACCAAGTGCTGTGACATCTCTAGATACAGAGGACTTACCTTACTAGGCCCCAGGGACTCTTCAGGGAGTCTCCAAACAAGGGCTCTATGAGCCACTAGGGAGCCCCTTTCCTGGAGTGCTGGATGCACTGACACAGCCAACACTTCAGAGTCTGGAAGTTCTTGGGGGTTTTGGAGACCTTTCTTGTCCTCAGATTCCTCCATTTGAAGGTCCTATCTGAGGGTCCTGCATGTGGCACTAATCCCATCACATTTCTACTACTCAATTATTCACACAATCTCTCTCTCTCTCTCTCTCTCTCTCTCTCCCTCTCTCTCTCTCTCACACACACACACACACACACACACACACACACACACACACACACACACACAGATAATTTTCATGGTAATATTGTTGAAGTCTCCTGTCTCTCCTGTTCCTACCAAATGGGATGATCCCCCACATGGTTTCTAGACTTTAGTGGGACTTGTTAGGTGCATGAGGTCAGCTCTATGATGGACACCCTGGGTTTTTTCCCTTATTGATTCTCCATTCTGCTGGTTGTCTTCCCTTCTACCGCATGCTTTACAGACCTCAGACCCCATATTCCATGTGGAGACTGACCCACAGCTCAGTGACCCACAGCTGTGCCTGTCACGGGCTGCAAGGACCAGCATCTCCTTCTTCACCTGGGTTTCTATTTGACCCTCCTTGACATTCCTGCACTGATCAATGCATCACAGGGGAGAACTCAGGTCCTGCTGGTCATTCCTCAGGCTTCATTTCCAAGCTGGTCTTCTCTGTGGTTGGTCATGGAGGAGCTGTGTGATGTTCCACCTGTGGAATCCGTGTCCTCAAATCCAACAGCCCAGCAGGCACTGAGTCCTCGCTCAGTTCCAGGCACAGACAGGAGCGTCTGTTTTGATTTTCACTATCTGGGAAATGTCACAGGTGGCTCCTACCTAGGAGAGCACTGGAAATATCCACATTTTCACAGGACCTTAAACCTGCGCTGGATTTACCAAGCATGTGTCAGGTATGTGTGCCACCAAGTCAGTTCAGGCACTGCATATTTAACTTCTGTATAGGTGCTGTCATCATGTGTTACTACACTTGGGAACTGAATCATGTAAACACTCTTTCTTAGGAATCTTCACAGAAATATAAATGAAACAAATCCCTATCATTTTAGTGAATGTATGCCATGAACACGTGCACTGAGCCATCAGGAATGACCAGCACTGTGTGATCCCATGGAGGTGAGGTCTGTAAGTCAGCGCTGCTTGCAGATACAGGTACAAGGATGGTATTTGCAGCACTGGACTAGGAACTTGGGAAGCAGGTGCTCCTGGCTGGACATTTTCATCATAAGGTGGAGTCAAAGCTGGGGTCCGCTGTGGAGCTCAAGCCTGGAATGAGTCACAGTGTGTTTTACCATCAGGGGTTCATGGTGGACACATCACACATGAAGGGTTCTTACTGTGACAAATTGACCTGAGAAAGGCCATGTTAAATAAAGTTGGAGCAGCCACTCCAGAAAAATCATTTGCCACATCTTCCTTGTCCTACCTGTGCAGGGTGTGGACTCGGCACAGTCACCTTTGCACTGGGCCCCCAACACTGTATTTTATGCAACTCTTTGCACAACTGACAAAAAGATGTGTCCTGGCTAAAGGACTGAAAATTTCAGACAATCTTCTGAATTTGCACCCCCATGGGCAGCTAGAGACTGACTTGACCTGTATGCAGTGATGAAAGTTTCTCCCCTCTAGTCCTGAACCTGCATCCCTCCCTGTCCCACCAACACCCCTTGCCTTCACCCCTACTCAGAGCAGTATAAGGGCTTCTGCCTTAATCTCTGCCTCCCAAAGAGCATTTATTTGTGATTTCAGATGAGCACTGGATTTAGCTCACTTTAGTTTTCTACTTTTACAGTACAATTAAAAGCCAATCCTGCTGTAAGCAACTATATGGATGAACCCTAAGGATATCATGATGAGTGAAGGCAAGACTCTCAGACAGTCCAGATGCAGCTCGTGGGTGCAGCATGCTGGTTATTCAGAACTGGTGAGATGTGCATGGTAAGCCGCCTTTTCAAAGAAAAATTCTGTTACGTAGGATGGTTGGGTTCCAGAGGTTAGCTGCTCATCACTGCACCTGGGGTTATGAAGCAGCACATTCATATTTGCTTTGTGTCAAGTGTAGATATTATGTGGAGTTCTTGCCACAACACATGAAGGCAGACAGGACTTCAACTCCAGTGTGAGTGCATGAAAACTATGAGGGCTTCAGTCCTACCAGAATGCAGAAATTGTTTTTGAAAGTCATAGCATGACTGGAAATTTTTCTACTGGAACACTGATGATGAAGAATTTACTCCAGGGCAGATGCCAACAGTGGAAACATCTAGACAGTATACACTAAGGCACACCCCCTTCCCCATTCTAGTGCAGCCAATGCATTAATTAGAGGCACTTTGAAAAGCACAGACTCCGTACTGCCTGCCCATGGTAACAGATTCCTTTTCCAGAAGAGGTCCTGCATTCAACCCCAAGCTGCTGGTTACTAAGGTTGAGATCCATGCAGCTGCCAGAAAACTACAAGACTCACTCTGTTTGACTGACATCAATCCCAGAATGGAAGCCATGTCCTAGATGTAGAACCTGAGACACTGGGATCATGACACTAATCCTGATATGACTGGCTGGGTTCACCCACCAGGGCAGGAGGCTTGTGGAGACAAGAGCTGCTATGTAATCATATCTGAGCACTCAGCTCCTTATTGAGTGTAGAGTGTAGCCATCTTTGTCCCCAGCAGCAGGTGAATAACCTGTGTCAAAGTTTTCTCAGGAAAATGGCTAGAAATCAGCTATCAGGTACAGTCCAGATCAATTCTTATGGTGACTAAGTCATTTCCAGCAGAGTGTGGAGGTGCTCAAGGACTGTGTAAGGTGAAAACCCATTGAAAGACATGGGGATCAATGAAGTCTCAGTTTCTATAGGGTCCTGTGCTTGTGGGAGAACCAAACACAGAGGCACCTGGAGGAGCCAGATGCTTTCCGGACAGCAGCAGACCTGGTGGTGGACCCTGTGCATTTACAGGAGTCTGAAGGTGTTTGTTTTCATATGTGGAGCCATCCATCCATTAGGCCCTGCTGAGAATGAGAGTGTGGTCAGTCTATGCAGAGAGCAGCTTCTTGCCTGGTAACAGTGAGAAAAGGACAGAAAGCCCCACCTCCAACATTCCTCCTGGGGTGGAACTGTGATCACCAGGACACACCCCTTTCCAGTCTCTGAGCCTGGCATATTTCACGCTGAGTGATCCGTGAGACTCAGTGGTGTTGATTCCTGTGTTACTTGATCATTATTTCATTGATGAGTAGATTCCATTCATGCATGTTCCCTAGTTTGCCAACTTCAAATTTAGGGGAAAAAACTTCTGAGATGTTTATATCTTTATGAAAAAGGTTTGTACCTTCTTCATAAATGTCTACAAATATGTGTTTATGTTTTGCTATGAAATTAGAATTTGTTCTTCTGGGTCAAAATGTCCTCAGTCAAATTTTAAGTATAATTTCATAATAAACTGTGATGCACTTTGTTAATAAAGGATAAAAATAGAAACTTGCTGAAGGAGAGGTTGGTAGTCCCTGGTGATATTTCATCTGCAAACATGTTTACTCTCTTGTTTATTGCCTGCAGTGAAAACCTCAGAAATCAGATTTACAGAGAAGAAGGCAGGGTCCCTATATGCAGCTGTGACTTCTGAGAGGAAATCCCTGTCCCCAAGTGGAAGCTCCTTCCCTCCCCACCAGTTTCACACCTACTCCTGGGGCTGTTGTCTGTATTGGTGAGACCACGGTGCTCCCTGGTGTCCTGAGTGGTCTCTGTGGGCCAGCCCTTCTGCTTCCCATAGGGAGGTTTTTGTCTGGGCTCACAGTGACTTCCCCTCACTGTGTTTCTCACAGAGTAATACACGGCTGTGACCTCAGTTGTGAGACTGCTCAGTTCTAAATAAACTTGGCTCTTAGAAGTGTCCCTGGTGATGCTGAGTCAGGATTTCAGCGCTGGGTTGTAGTTTGTACTTCCATCACTCCATATAGCACCCACCCCCTCCAGCCCCTTCTCTGGAGCTTTGCGGGTCCAGTGCACACCATTGCTTCTTATAGAGAAGCCAGAGACAGTGCAGGTGAGTGACAGGGTCTGTGATGGCTTCACCAGTCCTGGGCCTGACTCCTGCAGCTGCACTTGGGACAAGACACCTGGGGACAAAGAATATCAGACCCTCTCAGTCATGTGCAGACACCACCATCCCATAGAACCATTTCTGACACCTGAGACACTCACCCAGGGGCACTGTCACCAGGCACAGCAGGACACCCAGCTTTCTCATCTCTGCCTTCTCAAGAAACCTCAGCCCTCTGTGAGGAGACAGCTGTGAGCCCCCACAGCACAGGGGACAATTTAAACTGGATGCGAGAAGGAAATGTGCATATAGGGAACTCCATTCTCACTAGTAAGGAGAGACATAGGTCACTGCTCCGTGTCTTTCTGGTTTGTGAGCACATTTTTTCTCTCAAACTCTATGATATGGGTCAGGGATGGGAGCGTAGATTGTTTATGAAACATCATTGAATCATGACAATGGACAGCCCTTAGTTCCAGAGTTGAAAATTAACACTGGATGGGATGAGGGACTACACACTTTTAATTTCATGCATTATTCAAGTAGATATTAAAACAGATTGAGGAGGAGGGTTAAGATGGCGACAGAGTAGCACCGAGGGAACCCAGCTCTCGTGCATCTGGTGGAAAATCCGGGCAGATCTACCGAAGAACAGCATAATCAACCAACAGTTTCCCAACATTTATGAAAATAAGAGACCAGAGAGTGTGACGGAGGAACGAAACAGCAGCAGGTCAGCAAGGAATCCAGAAGGCCTGTGAAGACAAAAGCGGCTGCGCGCCTCCGAGAGGCTGCGGGCTGTGCCCGGCCAGGGCGCGCCCAGGGCAGGCGAACTCTGGTGGAGTGTGAGTACCGAGAATTGGTGCGCAATGGGGGCTGGCATCATCGGGGGGGCGAACTCTGGTGGAGTGTGAGTACCGAGAATTGGTGCGCAATGGGGGCTGGCATCATCGGGGGGAAACAGGAGCCCTGTCTGAATCCAGGGCCGGGGCGCCGGTGACACAGTGAACGCTGGAGAACCAGCATCCGGTGGACCGGCAACACACTCCATGGGAGAGAACTGACTCCTCCCTCCGCATCTAGGCAGGCAGATTAGTACCGGGCAGAGACGTGTGGGCTTAAGTTAACTGTAAAGGGTGGCAACTGCGGACACTGCGGTCGCCAGCCCGCCAGCCCGCCAGCCCGCCAGCCCGAGGGATTTAAGAAGGACACTGTCATTGCTGGTCTTTTGGGATTGGGCTGGGCTGAGAGACAGACTTTGGGAGAAGTCTCTATTGGGAAAGCCTAGGTCCCGCACCGGAGGGAGAAGGACGGTGCCGGATACCGTGGGACACAGGCAGCCTCACCGGGCTGTGCGCGACCACAGACCAATCAGCAGCCTGCTAGCGCGGGCCTGCACACCTGCCCTCAGAGACGCTGCAACCAGAAAATCCGATTTGGACAGTTTGAAACCAACAAAGGAAGGGTGCTTCCTTTTTTTTTTTTCTTTTTTCTTCCTTCTCTAGTTTGTGTGTTTTCCCTCCCCCCTTTTTTTCTCTTTCTTTTTTCTTTTTTCTTTTTATTATTGTTTTATTTTTTATTTTTATTTTTTCTATTTTTTATTTTTTCTTTTTCTCTCTCAACCTCTTTTGTAATTAATCTTATATATTGTAAACTGTGTTGTAGCTCTATCTTTCAATACTCTATCTCTCATTTCTTTTCCTTTTTGTCTGGTTTTAGTCCTTCTGTTCTTCCCAAATTTTCGGCTTATTCCCCTTTTCTCCTCAGTTGTGTGTGTGTGTGTGTGTGTGTGTGTGTGTGTGTGTCAGATTGTTTGTTTGTGCATTGCTTAGTTTTCTTTTGAGGTGTATTTTTATTATTTTTGCATTATTCTTACTCCTTTTTTCATTTCAAGAATATCTTTGTATCCCACCTCTTTCTGTACAGGTTTTTTACTCCTAGCTGGGTATACTGTACTACCTGACAGGTTCCCAATTCTCCTTCCTCCAAAGTGTTTTGCTGATTTTCTATACTTCACATGCTTTCCTTTGCTATACTACCCAAGCTCTATAACCCCCATTTAGACAGATCACAAAGAATTTATCACTTGAGTGTTCCTCTAATATTACTGTAAATAAGGGCTGTTCTGTACAACAGTAATACTTTATAACACATCTCTCGGACCTTAGACCACCTTACAGGTGCCTGACTTCTATTACTCTCTTTACTGATGTGCAACACCCAGTTACTAACCTGTACTGTCACCTTACCTCAACTCTGACCACCCGCAAACACACTGCTTTCTAGATGCAACTCACAAGCCCCCCCCCCTTCTTAACAAGACACTTAACTTATGCTCGCCCTTTCCTAAAAGTGGTAAGCTGGGTTGAGGAGCACGGTTAACTCTATACATAGCCTAGAGATTGTCTATATCTTCTCTGCCCACTATGTCTGTAAATAACATAAAATAACCTTCTGCTATCATAAACCATTTTGCCTCCCCCACAACTGATCACACACACACAATAAAGAAAGGAGGAGGTGGAAGCGGAGAACAACAAGATACCTGCAGAAGACTGCACCGGTGACTTTCACAGGTATCCTACCACAGAAGTTCACACCATAAACCCAGCGAACCAGAACAGATCAATTTAAGAAGCGGAGGACAACAAGAAGAGTAACACAAACGATGGGAAGACAAAGAAACAATTCCCAAATGAAAGAAAAGGAGGAAGCCTCAGAAAGAATATTAGATGAAATCGAGGCAAGTCAACAATCAGATGTGGAATTCAAAGCACTGGTTATCAGGAAATTCAAAGAGCTTACAACGAGCTATCAGAAACTACAGGGGAGCTACAATGAACTCTCTGCAAACTATATCAACATGAAAAAGGAAATAGAAGCCATCAGTAAAGGCCAAAAGGAAATGAAGAATACAATTTCTGAACTGAAGAACACAGTAGAAGGTATGAAGAATAGAATCGATATGGCGGAAGATCGCATAAGTGAGAAAGGTTAGAAAAAATCTCCCAGACGGGACAAGTAAGGGAAAAGAGAATCAGAAAAAATGAAGAGAATTTAAGAGAAATGGAAGACAAAATGAAACGTAATAATATCCGAATAATAGGAATTTCAGAAGGAGAGGAAGAGGAACAGGGGATAGGAAACCTACTTGAAAGAGTAATAACGGAAAATTTTCCTAACTTGAGGAGAGATAAAGTCAAACGGATCCAGAAATCACAGAGAGTCCCCAGCAGGGGGAACGCAAAGAGGCCTAGTGCAAGACACATCATCATTAAAATGGCAAACCTCCAAGACAAAGAGAAAATCCTAAAGGCAACAAGGGAGAAAAACGAAGTGACATACAAAGGGGTCCCAATAAGCCTGACTACTGACTTCTCAATGGAAACATTCCAAGCAAGAAGAGGATGGCAAGAAATATTCCAAGTAATGAGAAAAAGAGGCCTAAAACCAAGGCTACTGTACCCAACAAGGCTCTCAATCAAGATAGACAGCCAAATAAAGAGCTTCCAAGACAAAAGAAGTCTAAAAGAATATGCTTCCACCAAACCAGCTCTACAAGAATTACTAAAAGTGCTGCTTTAAGGAAAGGAAGGAAAAGAGAGAGACAGAGAGGAACACAGGTACATAAATGGAAATGAATAAGTACCTTTCAATAATAACCTTAAATGTAAATGGATTAAATGCACCAATTAAAAGACACAGAATAGCTGAATGACCCACACATATGCTGCCTACAAGAGACCCACCTCAGGTCAAAAGGCCATCACAGACTAAAAGTGAAAGGATGGAAACAAATTTTCCAAGCAAATGGACAAGAAAAAAAGCCGGGGTAGCAATTCTCGTATCAGACAAAATAGACTTAAAAACAGGGCCATAAAGAGATACCCAGAAGGTCACTTCATATTGCTCAAGGGAAGAATCCACCAAGAAGACATTAATATCGTAAATATATATGCACCCAACATAGGAGCACCCAAATATATAAAGAAAATCCTAGAGGACCTCAAAAATGATATTGACAGCAACACAATTATAGTAGGGGATTTTAACACCCCACTGTCAAAAATGGACAGAGCTTCCAAACAAAATCTCAACAAAGATATTGCACCATTAAAAGACACTCTAGATGAAATGGACCTAATTGATATATATAGAGAGCCCTTACCCTAAAGAAGCTAATTACACATTCTTTTCAAATGCACACGGAAAATTTTCCAAGATAGATCACATGATAGGACACAAAACAAGACTCAACAAATTTAGGAAAATAGAAATCATACCAAACATTTTATCTGATCAGAAGAGACTGAAATTGGAAACTAACCCCACAGGGAAAAACCCAAAACACCCAAAATCATGGAGACTGAATGGTATGCTATTAAACAACGAATGGGTCAAGATAGAAATCAGGGAAGAAATCAAAAAGTTTCTTGAAACAAATGAAAATGAACTCACCACAACCCAAAACTTATGGGACACGGCCAAGGCAGTCCTGAGAGGGAAGCTCATAGCAATACAGGCTTACCTAAAGAAAATAGAAACATTTCAAACAAACAACCTAACACGACGCCTCCAAGAACTTGAGGAACAACAACAGAGACAGCCCAGAGCAAGTAGAAGAAAGGAAATAACCAAGATCAGAGCAGAATTAAGTGACATAGAGACTAAAAGCACAATTCTAAGGATCAATGAATCCAGGAGTTGGTTTTTTGAAAAGATAAACAAAATACACAAGCCTTTAAGTAGGCTCATCAAGAAAAGAAGAGAGAGGACCCAAATCAACACAATCAGAAATGAAAGAGGAGAGATTACAGCTGATAGCACAGAAATAGAAGATCTTGTAAGGAATTACTATGCAGAGCTGTATGCCAAGAAATTTGAAAACCTAGATGAAATGGACAAACTTCTAGAAAAACATAATCTTCCAAAACTCAATGAAAAAGAAGCAGAAAACCTGAACAGGCCAATAACAGCAAATGAAATTGAAGAAGTAATACAAAAACTCCCATCACACAAAAGCCCTGGACCAGATGGTTTCACAGGAGAATTCTACAAAGCTTTTAAGGAAGAACTAACCCCTATTCTTCAGAGACTATTTTAAAATATCCAAAAGGAGGGAAAGCTCCCCAACTCTTTTTATGAAGCCAGCATCATCATAATTTCAAAACCAGATAGAGACACAACAAAGAAAGAAAACTTCAGGCCAATATCGCTGATGAACATAGACGCTAAAATCCTCAATAAAATATTGGCAAATCGCATCCAACAATACATCAAAAAGATCATACACCATGATCAATTAGGATTCATCCCAGGGATGCAAGGATGGTTCAATATTCGTAAATCAGTTAATGTAATACACCACATAAAAAAAAGCAAAGACAAAAACCACATGATCATATCCATAGATGTGGAAAAAGCTTTTGATAAGGTAGAACACCCATTTATGATAAAGGTACTCAGCAAAGTGGGAATAGAGGGAGCATTCCTCAATATAATAAAGACCATATATGAAAGACCTATAGCCAACATCATACTCAATGGGAAAAAACTAAAAGCTTTTCCACTAAGATCAGGAACAAGACAAGGTTGTCCACTTTCACCACTTCTATTCAATATAGTATTGGAAGTTCTAGCCACAGCAATCAGACAAGAAAAGGAAATAACAGGCATCGAAATCGGAAAGGAGGAAAGAAAACTGTCATTTTTTGCAGATGACGTGATAGTGTACATGGAAATTCCTATAGACTCTACGAAAAAAACTGTTCCAACTAATAAATGAATTTGGAAAAACAGCAGGTTACATAGTCAATATCCAGAAATGAAAGGCATTTTTGTATACTAACAATGAAACAGCAGAAACAGAAATCAAGAAATAAATCCCATTCAATATAGCAAAAAAAAAAAATCTGGGAATAAACCTAACCAAGGAGGTTAAAGACTTGTATGCAGAAAATTACACAACACTGAAGACAGAAATCAAGGAAGACACAAACAAATGGAAACATATACCGTGTTCATGGATTGGAAGAATTAACATCATCAAAATATCCATACTACCCAAAGCAATTTACAGATTTAATGCAATACCTATTAAAGTGCCAATGGCATATTTCACAGAAATAGAACAAACACTTCAAAAATTTATATGGAACTACAAAACACCACTAATAGCAGCTGCAATTTTGAGAAAGAAGAGCAAAGTAGGAGGGATTACAATACCTGATATCAAACTATACTACAGGGCCACTGTAATCAAAATAGCCTGGTACTGGCATAAAAACAGGCACATAGACCAATGGAATAGAACAGAGAGCCAAGAAATAACCCCAAACCTCTACAGTCAATTAATATTCGACATAGGGGTCAGTAACATAAAATGGAGTAAAGATAGCCTCTTCAACAAATGGTGTTGGGAGAACTGGACAGCCACATGCAAAAAAATGAAACTCGAGCACTAACTTACACCATACACCAAAATAAATTCAAGGTGGATAAAAGACTTAAATATAAGCCGGGAAACCATTAAAGTCCTAGAAAAGAGCATTGGCAGGAAAATCTCAGATATTCCACGCAGCAATATTTTTATTGATACGTCCCCTAGAGCAAGGGATATAAAGGAAAGAATACACAAATGGGATCTCATCAAAATTAAAAGCTTCTGCATGGCTAAGGAAAACAGTATCAAGATACAAAGAGAAGCAACTGTTTGGGAAAACATATTTGCCAATGATACCTCAGACAAAGGTTTAATCTCCAAAATAAAGAAAGAACTCACTCGACTCCACTCAAAGAAGACAAGCAACCCGATTAAAAAATGGACAGAGGGCTTGAACAGACATTTCTCCAAGGAGAACATGCAGAGGATCCAGAGACACATGAAAAGATGCTCGATATCGCTAGCTATCAGCGAGATGCAAATTAAAACCACAATGAGATACCACTTAACACCAGTCAGAATGGCTATCATAAACAAAGAAACAAACAACAAGTGCTGGAGAGGTTGTGGAGAAAAGGGGACCCTAGTTCACTGTTGGTGGGATTGCAGACTGGTACAACCACTATGGAAAGCAGTATGGACTTTTCTAAGAAAGCAAAAATAGACGTGCCTTTTGACCCAGCAATTCCACTGCTAGGAGTATATCCTAAGAACCCTGGAACACCAATCCAAAAGAACCAATGCACCCCGATGTTCATAGCAGCAGAATTTACAATAGCCAAGAGTTGGAAGCAACCTAGATGCCCATAGGTCAATGACTGGATCAAAAAACTGTGGTACATTTACACAATGGAATTCTATTCTTCAGAAAGGAAGAAGGAGCTCCTACCCTTTGCAACATCATGGATGGAACTGGAAAGCATTATGCTGAGCGAAATCAGCCAGGCAGTGAAAGACAAATACCATATGATATCACCGTTAACAGGAATGTAAACAACAAAACAAACAAGCAAGCAAAATGTAACCAAAGACACTGAAATACAGAACGTGCTGACAGGGTCCAGAGGGTAGTGGGGAGAGAAGCACAGAGTAAAAGGGGATGGACTCACATGAATATGTATGAAGGACACATGGACAATAACTAAGACGAGGGGCGGAGATGGGAGTGGGGTGGGGAGCACTGGTGAGGCAGGGCTGGGAATACAAGAAAGAAAATTGTACTTGAAAAAAAATTGAATTAAAAAAATAAAAATAAACTGATTGAAATTATGCCCAAATATTTGCTGAAATGAAAAAAAAATCATGTGAAGTAGATTCATTGTTGTCAGATCGGAAAATCATAATTTTCTAAAAAATAACAGTTGATGCAACTTTTGATGTAAAGCCACAGTGAAATGAAAAAGTCTTTCCCTTGACCTGGCTGAAGCCCCTGGGCTTGCAGGTGATGGTTCAGGTATTCAGGTACAGCCTCTGTGTCAGCCCAGCTGCAGGGAATGGGCCACACTGCTCTGGACAAGCTTCCAGGAGTACAACCCTGTCCCTGAAGCTGAGGCAGTTGCTACACATGCTGCGTTCTCCCTTTCACCTCACTTCTCTCAGGGTAGTTCAGGCATCCCCTTCCCACAGTGAGTCACTCTGAAGGCCTTCCAGGCTCCTAGACAACAGGAGGCCCTGAAGTCCTGGAGGTACCATCTCCCAGAGAGACACAGGCACTTACTCTGGCCAGCAGGTGTAATAACATGGGTGGATGACAGGTCCTGCTTCCTGGTCATAGAGTGAGTTTGGACCCTGCCATCCTGACATTAATCTGAGACCCTGGTAGAAGGGGATATTGGGGATAATGCACCAGAAGGGACCTGGAAACTCATGATGGGACAATATGACACATGGAGAAAGACGAAAGTGCAGAGCAAGTGTATCTTTCACTAAAACATTAAATTGAAGTGAAATGCATGATGACATTTAACAGGCTGATAAATGCATAAAACCAGGTTTGCTTCCCCAGGTCTTGCACACCCTCCACATATAGAAAATTCCCACTGCAGTTCCAATTATCTAATAATGCACAGTGAGGACTGGGGCACATCTGACAGACTGAGGGCATACATGGAACACATGGGAGATTTCAACAGGTGATCCTCCCTTTGTTGCCAAAAAACTGAGAGTGAAGGATTGGTGCAAACACATGGGGTTGAAGTGACATCTGTTATGGAGTTGGCACCACTGTTCTTTAAATACGGGGGGGGGGGAAATCTGTGAGTTTCCCAGGGGACAGGCCAATATGGCCAGCATGAAGAAAAGAGAGGTGGGTGCCCAGAGAGAGCAGAGAGAATGCCTCCTCCAGGGAGCAGCACACCTGAGCCTCAGGTGACACCTGTGATCCGAAACCCACTTCTGTCCCATTCCCCAATGTGGAGGAGGAGAACTGAGCCCCTTACCATGGTCCTAGGCAGCCCAGTTATGTGCGTCCTGAACTAGCCCAGAGGGCCTCAGACTGCATGTCTTACCCCACTCACCTGTCCCTGTGATGTTGCTTTAAGATGCATTTCAGGTGACACCTGTGTGTCTGTGTCCCAGGTTTCCAGGAGCTTTGGAGAGCATGAGACACAGAGAAGTGGAACCTGTTGAAGGTCTTGTCATTTTTGTCAGTCCCTTGCCTGGTGAGCTCAGAGGGATACATTAGCTACTGGTTGAGGGGACACTGTAAAGTGAAAATTCATGGTAACAACGTGTCTCCTGAGAAGGGGCCATCCATTCTGGGCGGCAGGGTCCTGTGTGTGTTTAGCATCATGGAGGATGTGGGTTCCCACTATCAATCATCCTGGCCTCCCCGTGATGTAGAGAGGGATGACCCTAATGACATGCCACCCACATTGCATCTCCCTCAAAGAGACACTCAGGTCCTTATAATTTCCTGCCCCCTAAGGACATGTCTCACCCTCTGCCCTTTACCCAACACATCCACCTCAGAAACTGCTCTTGTCTCAGGTACCCTGTGGCTCAGAATTCTGACCTAGGCTCCTCCTGTTCCCAAAATCCATTTCCCTGGAAATACCCAAGGGACAGGCACATGCTTTCTGAGGTTCTTGCCCCAAAAAATGAGCTCCTAGGAGTGACCTTGCATACCAGCCCGCTGCATCAGTCCGGACTCCATTCCAACCCTGCAGGGTCAGGAGACACCACCTCTCCTGGAAAACATGTGCACACCTGTCATTAGTGCTGGTATGACATTTGTGGTAAAATACACACTAACAAACAACATTCTCATCAATTTTAAATGGACACAATGACATTAAGTATAGTCACACTTCGGTGCAACCATTTTCACCTTCCAAATTCAGAAATGCCCACTTTCTGATTCTGACTTAGTGCCCTTTGGGTAATAACTCCCCACTTCATTCCCCCACCCCAGCTTCTCCACATTCTGGACTCTGTCTCCATGCCATTGACCTTCCATATGTCACAGACATGAAAACACACAGCCATTGTGATTCTGAGAGTGGCCTATTACTCTAAGCATTGTATTCCTAAGGCTCCTCCATGTTCTGGAATCTGTCCACTCTTGCTTTTATTTTTAAGAGGAATGGCATTTTGTGGTGAGGATGGACTGTATCTGGCTATTGAGTTTCCTATTCCAACTCTCCGGTTTTCACAAGACTGCAGTTGATTGTAAAGAGGTGCTTTTGCTATTTTCATGATCAAGAAGGAGAGGGCACAGCAGAGGGAAGGTGGACAACAAACTCAGGTGAAAGGAGTCAAAATGTAATCACATGAAATGGACAGGAAGCACCTGTGACCAGAGGCTCTGATGAGTTAGAATAAGCATTAATAAGTGTTATAGTTGTTGGAAACAGCCCCGCATGGTTTCAGAAACTATAACTCCCATGGATAAGGTTGAGTGAGAGACTTTGGAATTACAAGCCACTAAGGAGCAAAGCTTTATCTACCTGGCAAGGGTGTCACCTCTGACCACTTCACTTCCCCCTGCTTGACCCCAAACCTGACCAGTTAGCCAATGACGGGTAAGATTTCTCAATGGAGGAGCCACCTAAGACAGGGATTGTCACAAAGGGGCCCCAGGGAAGGACTTGGATGGCTACAGAAAAAGCAGGTGATGGATCCATACCCCTTGGCTTTGACATAGCCTGAGTCCTCATTCTGTCTGCAAGAAGACTCTGAACCTTTTGCTGCCTTACTTCCCATGCCTGACTTAAGCCTAAAATAATGTTGAAGGTGGGTACAGCCCTGTGCTAGAAAGGGCGGGATCCCCAGAGTGATCAGGCCTAAGGAAAAAAATACATAAAACCCTGCTTTGCTAAGAATGCCCTTAATTTTCTGATAAGTGTTCAAGTAGGAAATGAGTTTGTTTTCCAAAGTTTTATAGCCCCTTAACAAATTGACCTTGACTCAGAATGAGCCCCCATAGTTCTTTGTATGTTATCTATTGTTTGATCCTTACTGCCTGACAATGATTGATGAGTTTTACCTGTATTTCTGTGCAAATTAAATGCAATAAAAAGCTCGTTGAAGAAAAGGCTCCTGGCCATTCTTCTCTGAGAGATGGGTCACCTCTCCTTTAGAAGTATATCATGTCTTGGTAGCCTTCTTTTCATCCTTGGTGGCCTGAGGGGCACTGCAGGCAGAGCTCCCCCACTTCTGGCACTCACAACAAGGATTCAAGAATTTGGAACCTACTTCGACCAAAGGCTATGAGCCATCATCATGGACAGCACGCTGAGGAGGACAGAAATTAGCTCTTTAATCCCCCACAGTAACAGGGGCATCTCTGGGTGAGGACCCCAGACATGTTACAGACAAGAGGAAAAGTTTCTGCTGTGCCACCTTTTGAGCAGTTTTCTTTCTTCATTTTTCTCCCTTGCACCCTCTTCTGTGAATAGAAGTCTTCTTTTCCCTCTCTCAAGCATTCACTGCATTCTACAAGCACGGGTCAAGTAGTTAAGAGCCACAAGAGTGCTAGCCTCTAGAAGACACCCATGAGAGGCCTGCCAGCCACAAGCCAAAGTCCACACAAGAGCCGCACTGTAAAAAGACTCACAAGCCCATGACCTAAAGCATGATCCCCGCCTAGATTTAGGCTTGAAGAGGAGAAAGCAAAGACTTTCTCCCATTATCAACTTTTGAAGCAAGGTATTTATGAGCATTTCAGTTTCTTGTTGAGTACCAAAGAAAAGAGGAACTTCCTCCCTCTGTCTTGAGATTTGGGTGCCTCTCTGTGGGTGGGGGCCTCATGAATGTGCCTGGGGTTGAATACATGAGATGTACAGGGGCCTCATAGGGAATTCCACCTCATGTAATTTACCTTTTGGCTTGTCCAGGGAAGTGTGGTGGAAGGGTCAGTCACCCAATGCTCTGAGCTCTCCCAGCTGGTCTAAGTGACTAGGAAGATAAACGGAGACCTATAAATGGGGTTAGGGTACCTGGAATATCCAGTATCTCTCCATGACTGTCTTCCACCAGCAGCACATTCTGACCCACTACACTCTTCTCACTAGGAAGAAACAGGATCTGATGGTGCAGAGGGAGTGAAAGAGAAACTGAAATTGGTTTTGTAATTGTCATGCTAGTGGCAGGAGTAATTTTAGAAAATGTTCATTTATTGGTTAAGAAATTTTCTTTAAATGTTTCTACAATTTCTCAACCATGGGAAATGGGCTCTCTAAGAAACAGGAGCAATATTTTCGGCAAATTCAGCAGCTTCTTAAGACTTCGGGCTGTCAGGTTAAAAGACAGAACTTAATTAACTTACTTTGTATTGTTAAAGAATATTGTCCTTGTTTTCCTGATAAGGGGTCTTTAGATTTGAAAATATCAGAAAAGTTAGGACAGAAATTGAAGTAGCACCAGGAAAATGACACCCCTATTGAGCATCAGAATCTTTTTACTTAGGGGATGGTCAGGATTTCTTTGATGCCCATTCATATTCCCAACTCAGATATGAAAGCTAAAGGGGCAAGGGAAAATCCATGTCAGATGAGGACAGAGGAGGCCACTGCAATCCCCTCCAATCAGGAAGACTTAAGTCCACTCCTTAAAAACAAGGAGATACCTTCCCCACCTCCGATTTTTCCCTCTGTTCCTAATTGGGAGGAAAACTTGGGGGATCAGGATACCCTTGTTGATTTTTTCACCCCAATGGTGGCAGCCATTGAAGCCCTTTTGCCAATAACCACTACCATGTATCAGTGTCTTAAAGATGTGGTCAAGGAAGGTGACTCCCAGTCCTTTGCTGCCTTCCCTATTGTTACTCAGCAGGGCAGACAAAATCCAGTGCATGAACCTCTACCTTATGTGATGTTCAAAGAATTAAGAAAAGCCTAAAGGACACAGTAGGATTATTAACAGCCATAACAGAAGCATTCTGAATGGCTCCCTGTGCCTCGGTTGCCTTAGCTAGGACAACTTTAACCCCCTGTCAACTTACTGTCTGGCACTGTGGGTATATGATAAGATGTTGCCATCAGGCAAATGAAAATGGAAGGACAGAAAATCCAGTCACCTATGACATGCTTTTAGGGTTAAAATAATATACTAGACTGACCAGCACTCATGGATCCCAAGACTTTTCCCCAATGCTCTGCCATAGCTTTTTGAGCCTTCAAGGCCATACCTGAATCTAAGCCACACAGCTCTGGATCCTTTATTAATATTAGACAAGGGGCCAAAAAAGCTGATCTAGACTTTGATGACAGATTACAAGCGGTGATTCAGGAACAAATTGAAAATCAGGATGTTGCAGATGCACTCCTACTGCAGTTAGCTTTTGAGAATGTCAGTAATGACTGTAAAGATGCTCTTCAACCCATTCAGTTAACTACCACTCATTCAGTAAGTTTATAAAGGTCTGTTAAAATGTTGGAACAGAATAGCAATGAGCAGCATTGTTTGCCACGGCCTTGGAAAACAAAATTAAATGTTTCAGTTGTGTCAAGGCTGGCCACACTCAGAGGGACTGTCACAGTGAAAATAAAGAACCTCCTATGAAAGATTGCCCTTATTGCCATGAAGGGAAACATTGGGCCAATCAATGCAGGTCCACTTAAGATAATGTTGGAAAATTACTGCTTCCATTCCAGGGAAAGAAGAAGAGTGGTGAGAGCTCTGGTGACTGGAACCACAAGAGGAACTTCAACAACTGCAATCAACTGTTGTGGACTCAGGAAGATGCCATGTCTCTGACCTCCATGCCGCCACTAGGTGGAACACAGGGCTGGACCTAGTCACCACTCCTGAACTCACCTTTTTTTTTTTTTTCTGATGACTCAAATTTCTTTTTTTAAAAATATATTTTATTGATTATTCCATTACAGTTGTTCTATTACCCCCTTCATTCTCCTCCACCCGCACACTCCCTCCCCCACCATTCTCTCCCCTTAGTTTATAACCACGTGTCTCAAGTTCTTTAGATTCTATATTTCCCCCACTATTCTCGCCCTCCCCTATCTATTTTCTACCTACCATCTATGCTATTTTCTGTGCCTTCTCCCCCCTTATCCCCCTCCCACCCCCCTGTTTCTAACCCTCCATGTGTTCTTCATTTCTATGGTTCCACTCCTGATCTAGCTGTCCTCTTGGTTTGCTTTTGTTTTAGGTGTGGTTGTTAATAACTGTGTGTTTGCTGTCCTTTCACTGTTAATATTTTTCATCTTCTTTTTCTTATATAAGTCCCTTTAGCACTTCATATAATAAGGGCTTGGTGATGATGAACTCCTTGAACTTGTCCTTATCTGAGAAGCACTTTATCTGCCCTTCCATTCTAAATGAAAGTTTTGCTGGATAAAGCAATCTTGGCTGTAGGTCTTTGGATTTCATGACTTGGAATACTTCTTTCCAGCCCCTTCTTGCCTGTAAGGTCTCTTTTGAGAAATCCGCTGACAGTCTGATGGGTACTCCTTTGTAGGTGACTGTCCCCTTATCCCTTGCTGCTTCTAGGATTCTCTCCTTCATTTTAGTCTTGGCTAATGTAATTATGATGTGCCTTGGTGTGTTCCTTCTTGGGTCCAACTTCTTTGGCACTCTCTGAGCTTCCTGGATTTCCTGGAAGTCTATTTCCTTTGCCAGACTGGGGAAGTTCTCCTTTATTATTTGTTCAAATAAGTTTTCCACTCGTGGCTGTTTCTTTCCCCCTTCTGGTACCCCTATAATCCGGATGTTGGAACGTTTAAAGATGTCCTGGAGGTTCCTAAGCCTCTCCTCATTTTTTTGAATTCTCATTTCTTCATTCCTTTCTGGTGGGATGTTTTGTTCTTCCTTCTGGTCCATTCCATTGATTTGAGTCTCAGTTTCCTTTCCATCACTATTGGTTTCCTGTGCATCTCCCTCCATTTCAATTAGTTTAGCCTTCATATGTTCCTCTAATTTGTGACTGTGTTCCTCTAATTTGTGACTATAATCTACCAGTTCTGTGAGCATCCTGATAAATAGTGTCTTGAATTGTGCTTCTGAGAGGCTGGCAATTTCTCGGTCACTTAGAGTTATTGGCTCTGGGACTTTGAGTTCTTCTTGCACCATCTTTTGGGCTGTTTGTGCCTGTTCTGTAGCAGGATCAGAGCCCTAAAGTGTTCACTAGAACAGGGCAACTAAGTCGCTGGGTTGTGACGTTGTATGTGGGGGCGGGATCAAAGAGGGACAATGGCTTCCCGTCTGCCGCCTGCCGCCGTGGCCCTGGCAGTACAGCCACCACCATCACCAGGCCCACACGTTTCGTTCCACTGCACGCGAGTGTGCCACCACCGTCAGCCCTCCACCACTGGGTTCTCCCCCTGTGGTCCGACTCACTGTGCGCGAATGTGCGACTGCGGTCAGTCTGCCCCACACCCCCACTGGTTCTGGGTTGCTTGCGCGTCAAGGTCGGGGGTTCTGTCCTGCCGACCCAGCTCCGCTGCTGGCTCCGCCTCTCTTACCATCCCCGTTGAACGGTTCCTAGTTGTCAGACTTCTGTATAATTCCGTTTTCTGGTCTTTGGGTGTGTTCTTGTTCTCCAAAGCTTTGTTGTGTTCAAACTTGGTTGTGGGAGAAGGCACAGTGTTTCCACCTATGCCTCCATCTTGGCGGAAGTCCTCATCTTTTCTTTTTAATGTTTGAAAATATTTTATTTATCTATCTATAGAGGGGAAGGGAAGGAGAGGAGAGAAATATCAATGTATGGTTGCCTCTTGTGAGTCCCTTGCTGGGAACTGGCCCGCAACCCAGTCATGTGCCCTGACTGGGAATGGAACCGTGATCGTGTGTTTCGCAAGCCCACGCTCAATCCACTAAGCTATACCAGCCAGGGATGAACTCATCTTGAAAGAACAAGATGAGGTGGTCACTGCTTCAACAACATGGGGGCCATTACCACCACCCGGGACTAGTAGGACTGATTTTAGGATGGTCTACTATGACCACTAAGGGCATCCTTGTCTAACCTGGAGTTGTTGATTCTGACTATCAAGGAGAAATAAAAATTATGCTCAGAACACTCAGGTATTGTATTATTCCAGCTCAAAAACACATTGCCCAGCTCCTGCTCATACCTTACAAGGTACCAAACACTTAAGAAGTAGTTAGGGAGTGGCAAGAATTTGGCAGTACTAACCAATCAATATTTTGGACTGCTTCCATTAATCTAAAAAAGCCTGTATTGAAGATGAAGGTGAAAGGCAGAGAATTCCATGCCCCCATAGACACAGGAGCTAATGTATCTGTTATTTCTAGCGAGTACTGGCCCCCAGAGTGGACATTAATTGAGACAGATATTTCTATAACTGGAATAGGGGGCATTTCTCAGCCCCAGAAAAGTACGTGACTCTAAGAGGGTTTGGTTCAGAAGGTCAGGTTGGACTAATTCGACCTTATGTACTTTCCACCTCATTTAATGTCTGAGGCAGGGACCTCCTCACTCAGTGGGGAGTACAAATCACCTTGCCGCCTTTTCCTTAGCAGCCACTGTCGAGTCTGCTCCTTTGTCCCTCACTTGGCTGTCTGACACGCCTGGGTGGGTTAATCAGTTGCCTCTGCAAAAGGAGAGGCTAGAAAGTCTTCAAGAGCTGGTACAACAATTAAAAGCATGGCACGTAGAACCATCCAGTAGCCAGTGGAATATGCCATTTTCGTAGTTCCCAAGAAAACAGGGAAATAGAGACTTGCACATGATCTTCAAAAAACTAACGAAATCTTACAACTCATAAGAGCCCTTCAGCCAGGTGTTCCAAATGTAGCATGCATACCAAAATAATGTCCTCTTCTTGCAATTGACTTAAAGGATTGCTTTTTTACCATTCCCCTAGTACAAAAGGACCATGAGAGATTTGCCTTCTCAGTCCCACTACTTAATAACTCTCAACCATTAGAGAGGTTTTGGTGGAAAGTCCTGTAATAGAGCACGTTAAACAGCCCTACAATCTGCCAACATTTTGTTCATTAGGCTGTTCAGAGAGCATGGACTCAGTTTCCTCAAAGTATTATTTATCATTACATGGTTGGCAGCCTAATTGCTGCAGCCTCTCAAAAAGAGCTAAAGCAAGTTTACCTCTGTATTGAGGACAATGTCTCTTCAGCAGAACAAGTCATGACCCCAGAAAACGTACGGCATTATCAGCCTTGGCAGTATTTAGGATATGTCTTTAAATATATTTTATTGATTATGACATTACAGTTGTTCCATTCCCCCTTCACTCCCTTCCACTCTCCACACCCCTCCCCCCCACCCGCCTTTAGTTTAAGTCCACGTGTCTCGAGTCCTTTAGATTCTATAGTCCCCATACTATTCTTGTCCTCCCCCTCTCTATTTTCTACCTACCATCTATGCTACTTATTCTATGTACCCTCTCCCCCCTTCTCCTCCTCCCACTCTCTTGTTGCTATCCCTTCATGTGATCTCCATATCTATGGTTCTGCTCCTGATCTAGCTGTCCTCTTAATTTGCTTTTGTTTTAGTTGTAGTTGTTAATAACTGTGAGTTTGCTGTCCTTTCACTGTTCATACTTTTTCTCTTCTCTTTCTTAGATAAGTCCCTTTAACATTTCATATAATGAGGGCTTGTTGATTATGAACTCCTTGAATTTGACCTTATCTGAGAAGCACTTTATCTGACCTTCCATTCTAAATGAAAGCTTTGCTGGATAGAGCAATCTTGGCTGTAGGTCTTTGGATTTCATGACTTGGAATACTTCTTTCCAGCCCCTTCTTGCCTGTAAGGTCTCTGTTGAGAACTCAACTGACAGTCTGCTGGGCACTCCTTTGTAGGCAACTGTCCCCTTATCTCATGCTACTTCTAGAATTCTCTCCTTCATTTTAATCTTGGCTAATGTAATTATGATGTACCTTGGTGTGTTCCTTCTTGGGTCCAACTTCCTTGGGACTCTCCGAACTTCCTGGATTTCCTGGAAGTCTATTTCCTTTGTCAGATTGGGGAAGTTCTCCTTTATTATTTGTTCAAATAAGTTTCCCAATTGTTGTGCTTCCTATTCCCCTTCTGGTAGCCCTATAATTCAGACGTTGAAATGTTTAAAGATGTCCTGGAGGTTCCTAAGCCTCTCCTCATTTTTTGAATTCTTGTTTCTTCATTCTTTTCTGTTTGCTCATATTTTTTTTCTTCCTTATGGTCCAGTCCATTGATTTGAGTCCCAGTTTCCTTTCCATCACTATTGGTTTCCTGTTCATTTCCCTTCATTTCAATCAGTTTAGCCTTCATTTGTTCCTCTAATTTGTGACTAACATCAATCAGTTCTGTGAGCATCCTGATCACCAGTATTTTGAACTGTGCATCTGATAGGTTGGCTATCTCTTGGTTGCTTAGAAGTATTGGCTCTGAGGCTTTGAGTTGTTCTTCTTGAGCCAAAATATTTTGGTATATTTGCACCTGTTATGTATAAGGGGTGGAGCCTTAGATGTTCACCTGGAAGGGGCACCCCAGTTGCTTGGTCCTGACACAGTACTTGGGGGGAGGGTCAGAAAGAGGCAGTAGCATTTTTTTCTGCTCTCTCTCAAATTCTGGTCCCCTCTGCTGCTTCCCACAAGCAAATTAGGCCCTTCTGAAGCTGGTTTCCTGGTGTGTGGGCTTATGAACCCCCTGGGACCCTGTGGATCTCACCAACAATCTTTCTGTGAGCCTGTGAGCTTCTCCTGGCACCTTGATCCTGAAAGTTTTTCCAATAAGTTTTTTTAGGCTTTAATTTCTGGTGCTGGAGCCCTGGGTTGTGCGGTGTGTCTCACTGTTCACTCCTCTGCCTGGTTTATCTTTTCCTGCGCAACCCCGCTTCACCAGCCACTGACTCCACTCCTCTTACTGGTCTAGGATATGTCTTATTTCAACATTCATTTAGACCTCAAATAGTTCAAATCCAGCTAATGATAGGGGAAAAGCCCCCTCCCGCCAGCCTAAGAATGCCACAGAGTAATCTAACTTCCGCATCTGCTCCTGTAACTTCCTTCTGCCATGCAGAAGCAAGAGAGATCCAACACTTCAGATATCCCCCAAATAAGGAAATAGACATAACTTCCGCATTTGCTTCTGTAACCTGCTTTTGCCACGTAGCCTAGAAAGAAAGACAGGAGTATAAAACTAAGACCACTGCCACTACTCGGGGCTCAGAATTTGGAGGTCACTCTCCTCTGAGCCCGTGCACGTAATAAAGATTGTGCTCCTGAACCCCTGGGTGTCTGGTCGCTTCATTTTTCTGTAACATTTGGTTCCCTGACCAGGAAGCAACCTTACATAAATTCGGGCTAATTTGCCGCTGCCTGTACAGGGCGGGTCAGGTGGCCAGTAGCCAGACTGGGGAGTGGGGGAGCACGTGCCCTGAGATTTCTTAGGCCCGGACCGGTCGGGGCACTGGACGCCAACCCGCAACTCCAGATGGGAAGTGAGGGTATTAGACCACGATCTATCAGAAGGCGCCAGATCGGTAAGTGCCCCGGGGACTGGACCCAAGATTAGGAAGGGAGGTTTGAGTCCTCCCAGATCTGCCTGAGGATCCAGACTAGGTAGTCTGATCACCTAAACATTCACTTGGGGAGGGAATGTTTAACTTCTGAGTGTCTGAGAGTGAAAGTGAGAGTGTATGAGTTTGTGGCTCCACAGGTGAAAAACCTATGGAGCAAGATTGGGTCCCAACCTGCAGTTCCTGTGTCAGGTCATAGGGCATAACGGTTGGCAGTTAACCCCGAATTCTGCTGGAGCAACCTTAGACAAGACCGACTTCCTCACGCGAGGGAGCAGGCCAGGCGGATGAGCGAGTGAATCCCACCCTTTGTGTGCCTGCGCCGAATGGGAGGAAAACCATAGGAGGCAGGCCTTCCACAGTCCTAGACTGTATGCTTCAGAACGTCAGTAAATTCAGGGGGCAGTACCTGTCGCTGAATGCAGAACAACTTGAGACTTTTTGCACATCAGAATGGCCGACCTTCGGAGTCGGCTGGTCCCCCGAGGGAACTTTGAACTTGTCCACCACTAGAGCAGTTCACCTCATAGTTACAGGGAAGCCAGGTCACATGGATCAATACCCCTATATAGACAGATGGCAGGAATCAGCCCAGGACATGCACAGATGGCTGAGCCAGTGTGCAGGAACTCAGAGGCGTCCCAAAGGGACCTTGGGCAGGATGCACTCGGGAACGTGCTGTGCGCACCCCAGGGACCGAGGACCCCAACCGTATTAGTTGCCAGGGTTAGACCCCCCATCCATAAGGATGAGACTGAAGAAGATGAATTAGTTGTTCTCCAGCCACCACCCTATCAGGCCCCACCAGTGTCACCCACGGCCCCACCGCAGGAGCCCTTAACTGGGCCACCCTCTATTCAGCCTCAAGAGCCACAGCCTAGTCCAGAATCAGCACCTGTCTAGTACCTGGCCTTGCCCCAGCTGGGCCCATCACCGTGGCCAGTAGGCTCAGAAGCCAACATCAGCCACCTCTCCAGATGCCACTCCAGGAGGTACAGGCGGCTCCTAGAGTCAATGACGATGGGACCATCCAGCCAGGTCAGGTCACCTACTATTACCAGCCCTTGAGCACCACTGACCTTCTAAACTGGAAATATCATACCCCTCCATTTTTGGATAAGCCGCAGGCCATGATTGAGTTAGTACATTCAATCTTCCAAACCCGCTAGCCCACCTGGTTTGACTGTCACCAACTCCTCCTCACACTTTTTAACACGGAAGAGAGGAGAAAGATTTTGCAGGAGGCCTGATGCTACCTAGAGGCGCATGCCCTGGCTGGAACCCTCGACCCCTCTGACTATGCTCACATGGCTGACCCCAAGCAGCAGCCGGCCTGGGACCCAAATACAGAACAGGGACGAGCAGCCCTCGATCAGTATCGCCACTCTTTACTACAGGGGATAAACGCGGCAGCTAGAAAACCCACCAACATGGCTAAAGTAGCCACCATAATTCAGAAGGCAGCCGAGTGCGCCAGGGACATTCTAGAGCGCCTAATGGAGGCCTACCGGGTTTATACACCTTTCGACCAAGAGGCGACCGAGAACCAGTGTATGGTAGCCATGGCCTTCATCTCTCAGTCAGCCTCAGACATTAGAAAGAAGCTTCAGAAATTAGAAGGCTTCTCAGGCATGACTCTGAACCAACTCCTAGCAGTAGGCAACAAAGTATATGAAAACCGAGACGAAGCCTCGGTGGCCTCCCGCTTAGAAGACCAGAAATTACAAGCCACACTCTTAGCCGCCACACTAGGAAAACCGGCCTCCACAGCATCAAAATTCAGACCGGGCGGTAAAAAGGGACACTTCAAAGTAGAAAAAGATCAGTGTGCTTATTGCAAAGAGCGGGGGCATTGGAAGAAAGATTGTCCAGCCCGAAAGCGGCAGGAGGAGTCATCTAACAGTCCGGCAGTCCCGCTGGCACCAGCCCCCAACATATTAGCCCTCGCGGGGTTCAGGCAAGACTGAGGGCAACCGGGCTCCATCACGCTCGGTCCCCAGGAGCCCATGGTCAGAGTAAATGTCAGGGGCCCAGACATAGACTTTATGGTAGACACCGGGGAGTAACACTCGGTAGTCAACTCCCCGGTAGGACCCCTCATTCGAAGAGAAGTCTTAGTGCAGGGGGCCACTGGCCTCTCGGCCAGCCTGCAAAGATTTTGCCAGTCACGGAAGATTGAACTGGGAGGCCACCAGATTACCCATGAGTTCCTGTACCTGCCAGACTGCCCAATTCCCCTGTTGGGCAGGGATATTTTAACCAAGTTAGCGGCACGGGTCATTTTTCGACCTGGGGGGGGGTCCCTGGTCCTGCCCGCACTGCAGACCATCGCCCTGGTAATACCGAGGGAAGAAGAATATAGACTCCACCAGAAAGACGAGGGGCCAGTCCAGGACCCCCTTTGGGCAGCCTACTCTGGAGTCTGGGCAGAGGACAACCATCCAGAACTGGCGAAGGGGCGGGAGCCCGTATTAGTAGAACTCATACCCAGAGCGACCCCGAGGTGCATTAAGCAGTACCCGATACCAAGAGATGCCCGGTACGGTATAGCTCCAATAATCAATAAACATCTGGAAGCAGGGATCCTAGTCCCTTGCCAGTCACCATGGAACACACCATTGCTCCCTGTGAAGAAGCCAGATGGGTCCGGCTATAGGCGGGTACAGGACTTATGGGCCGACAATCAAGCCACAGTTATGCTGCACCCTGTAGTTCCAAATCCATATACCTTGTTGGGGCAGTTGCGGCCAACAGCCGCTCACTTCACCTGCCTAGACCTGAAAGATGCCTTCTTCTATATCCCTCTGGCCCAGCAATCACAGGTCATTTTCGCCTTCAAGTGGGAGGACCCAGTGTCTGGAGAAAAGTCCCAGTTAACTTGGACAAGACTGCCACAGGGGTTCAAGAACTCACCCACCATATTCAGTGAGGCCCTGGCAAAAGACCTGCGCCTATATAGGGACAAGTACCTTGAAGTCACTCTACTCCAATACGTAGATGACTTGCCTCTAGCTGGGCGAGGGAAGGAAGACTGCAGAATCCACACAGGTGCCTTACTCCAGTTATTGCAGGACAGGGGATATCGGGTGTCTTGGAAAAAAGGCACAATTTTGCCAAGGGACTGTCAAATACCTAGGGTTCCAGATTAGCCATGGACAGCGGGCCCTTGAGGTAGAAAGAAAGGCAGTCATCAGGCAAATGGTGGTCCCAACAAACCAGAGACAACTCAGAGAGTTTTTAGGAGCTGCTGGATTCTGTCACCTTTCGATACCTGGCTACGCCCAGATGGCCAAACTGTTGAACCATACCACAAAAGGACCGGACTCTGATCCATTTCTATGGACCCCCGAACAGGAGGAGGCATTCCAGCAGATTAAAAACTGCTTAACAAGCACTCCGACCCTAGGTGTGCCTGACCCATAGAAGCCTTTTTGCCTCTATGTGCACAGGAAGGACAAAAAAGCCCTAGATGTGCTACCCCAAGATCACAGACCTTGAAAAAGCCTGGTAGCATACCTGTCTAAGCAAATAGACAATGTTGCAGTGGGGTGGCCACCAAGTTTAAGAGCAGTGGCAGCATTGGCAGTCCTGCTACAAGAGGCAGACAAGTTAACCTTCAGGCAGGAAATGCACCTATACTTGCCCCATGCTGTCCATAGCCTATTAGAAGGGGCAGGGCACCGCTACCTATCCAACCAGTGGTTAGCTCAATACCAAGGGCTACTGCAACGGAACCCCCGGGTCCACCTAAAGATTGTGCGGTGTATCAACCCGGCCACATATTTGCCCGCAGAGTACGGGGCCCCATACCATGACTGTACCTACATTATGGACCAAGTCTACACTATCCGACCGGATCTGAAAGACCAACCTATACTCCATGAGGATTGGACTCTGTACACTGACGGAAGCAGCTACTTGACTGAGGCCGGAGAGCCCCGATTGGGCTATGCAGTCACCACCCAAGACACAGTCATAGAGGCGAGGTCTCTACCTGCTTGGTGGTCAGCCCAGAGGGCTGAATTATATGCCCTCATATGAGCCCTAGAACTAAGTATAGGCAGAAAGGTCAACAGATTTACTGACTCCAAATATGCCTATAGCACCCTGCATTTCCACGGGGCAATTTACCGAGAAAGGGGTCTCTTGACCATGGAGGGAAAATAAATAAAAAACAAACAAGAAATACTCAGGCTACTTGAGGCAGTAAAGGCCCCCAACCAAGTGGCCGTAATCCATTGCCCTGGACACCAGCAGGGCCACACCAGAGAAATAGAAGGAAACAAGTTCGCCGACCAGGCTGCAAAGGAGGGGGCGCACAAACGGCCAGAGCCTATAATCATCCTCAACCCAATACTAGGAGTTACCCCAACTGAGTGTGATTACAGCCCAGAGGAAGACCAGTGGGCGAGTCAAGTCCAAGCCCAGAGGACATCAGAGGGGCTTTGGAAACTAAAAGATGGGAGGATATACATACTTCAGAGTCAAGGCCGAAATATTGTCCAGAATTGCCACAGTCTAACCCACCTAGGAAAGACTAAGCTAAGCCAGCTCCTTGGAAAGTTCCTACATATCCCCACCTTGGACATCCTGTGCACCTCCATCACAGCCCATTGCCCTACCTGTGCACAATATAACGCTAAGGCACCCAAGGTTCCTCACCAGGGCATCCGGTATACTGGCACACTGCCTTTTGAAGATCTTCAACTCGACTTCACCGAGCTCAAACCCAGCCGCGATACAAGGACCTTCTAGTTGTAGTGTGCACTTTTTCAGGCTGGGTAGAAGCATTCCCCACACGCACAGAAAAGGCCCAGGAGGTAGCGCGAGTACTACTCTGAGAAATCATTAGGCAGCACGGCCTGCCACTCAGCTTACAGACTGACAACGGACCAGCCTTCACCGCTAAAGTCAAGCAGCTGCTGACTCGGGCCCTGAATCTGAGGTGGAGACCACATGCTGCCTACCAGCCCCAGAGCTCAGGCAAGGTAGAACGAATGAACCGAACTCTAAAAGAAACTTTAGGAAAACTCTGCCAAGAAACGCACCTCCCCTGGCCAGACAGTTTGCCTCTTGCCCTCTTCAGGATACGGTGCACCCCGAACACAGCTGGATACACCCCTTATGAAATCATATATGGAAGAGCCACCCCCATAACCTGAATACAACCACCACAGATTTATCTGCTTTAGGAGAGACCTGTCATGCATCCTACCTAGTCGCCCTAGGCCAAGAATTAGAAAGAGTAAGGCAAGGCCACCTTGGGCAAGAACTAGTACCAACAGGGGGGCCAGCCCACTCCTTCAGGCCAGGACAGTATGTCTGGGCAAAAGATTGGAAAAAAGAGCCCCTCCAGCCCAGATGGGTTGAATCCTACTTAATAGTGTTAACTACCCCCTACCACTTTAAAAGTCGCAGTTGTCGCCCCCTGGATCCAGCACACCAGAGTGAAGGCTGCTGACGATCCAGAGGTGTCCAAGCAGAGACCAGAGGAGAGGCTGGACTGGTTGCCTGCCCTGGAACTTCCAAGGACCTGCCACGACAGAGTAGAAGAGTGGACCATTGCAGGACCACCGCCAGACTCCCTGTGACCCGTGAGGACACCAAGCACCGGCTCGTCGCCCCAGGGAGAATCTGAGTCCCCACCAGGTGCCTGCCTCGAGACTCCGAAGAACGGCCCAAGAGAGGAGAGCGGAATGGACAATTGCTCCTGGGACTATTACACCCTCATTGGACTTCTCACCACTGTAGGGGTACTTGGACTCTGGTATACTGCTCCAGAAGATTGGACCACGCGAGACCAAGTAACACTAGGGCTACTATACCTAGGTTTGGTTTGTATATTCATAGCTATTATTTGCTTTGCCTAATCCACCCAACATGAATCCCTGGAAGACACTCTTAATCCTATAACCCCTGAGAGCCTATGGGTCAGCCCACTGGGAATATAATGAGACCATCATAGTTCAAGAAAATAGGAAACAGGAGACGTGGACGTCCATAGCCACCACAGGCACAAAAGAGTGCCTTGGGCCCTGCAGAGGAAAATTAGTACTTAAGATCTTGGGAGGGTCCTTCCAAAGCCTAAATGGGTGGGTTTGGTTCAGGGACCCGTTTGTCTGTTTCAAAGAAGTTGAGACTGATGTGTCTTGCAATCGGTGGCTGGAGACCTATGGGCGTTGTGACTACAAATATTGCCGAGTCCACCACACAAATGGAAGAGAAATTATTATAACCCTAGATAAGGCAGAAGACCCTATCTGAGAAAAAGGAATTAAAGGGAAATTCTGTGTAGGCATGGCCTTTCCAGGACCAGTAGAGATATAATAGTTTTCAAAAGGAAAGAACTATACCTTGGCCTCCACATGCTGAAAACAGTCCAGAAAACCATTGAAAGGGCTGAACCCCAGGTCAGCCAAACAGATACTCCTTTCTCTGGGATAACTTTAATCCAGGAGGGAGCAGCCCTCCTTAACCTCAGTGACCCAGGAAACTTCACAGATTGTTTCCTCTGTGCCTTCCTAAGCAAGTCCCCGCTAATTGCAGTCCAAGTTAATGCCACTCTTCAGAATACAGACCACGGCAGCCAAGGTAGACTCCTAGGGCCCGTCCAGACCCCCCTCTATCAGTCTCCAGAGAGGAGTTTATACCCGAACAGTACCAGCTGGTGCAAGGGGGACAAATCACCTCCCCTTGTACCCCAACCGGGGCTATTCTTTTGGACTAATCAGACATTAGTCCCAAGTATCAACTGTTCAGACTTTCGTGTTTACTTCCTAATAGCACTAGCCCCCCAACTACTAGCCTACCCACCTGGAGAACTAGAAGCCAAGTATATAAACTCCACTCTCCACCAAAGAGCAGTATTCCTTCCTGTACTAGTAGGACTAAGTATTGCTGCTTCACTCGCCAGTATCAGTGTAGGAGGAGCAGGATTAGCCACAAGCTTGCAGTCCCAAGAGGCCCTCCACCAAGAACTCCATGAGGCCTTAGGATCAGTAGCAACCTCTGTGGCCTCCCTGCAATGCCAGATCCTTTCTCTAGCTAGAGTGGCCCAGCAGAACCAGCGGGCCTCAGATCTCCTAACGGCAGATAAAGAAGGGACCTGTATATTCCTAGGAGAAGAGTGTTGCTATTTTGTTAATGAAAGTGGCCTATTTAAAGAGAACATACAACGCATAAATGAACTTAGAGACAGACTACGGCCCAGAGCCAGGACGGGAGTGACCTCTTGGTGGCATAACACTCTTTTCTCCTTCCTAGCCCCCATCCTAGAACCCCTGATCATCCTCATCCTAGTCATCACCGTAGGACCCTGGGCCATCAGGACAGTAGTCAGCCAGTTAGACGGAGCACTAGTACGGAAGACCACTAGCCGCATCCTTATGCTCCAGCAACAACAAGGGCAGAGTCCCATTATTGGATGCTGAGACAGACGAAAGCACTGTCTAAGCACCCAGAGTGGGGAATGATAGGGAAAAAGCCCCCTCCCGACAGCCTAAGAATGCCAGAGACTAATCTAACTTCCGCATCTGCTTCTGTAACTTCCTTCTGCCACATAGCCATAAGAGAGATCCAGCACCTCAGATATCCCCCAAATAAGGAAATAGACATAACTTTTGCATTTGCTTCTGTAACCTGCTTTTGCCAAGTAGCGTAGAAAGAAAGACAGGAATATAAAAATAAGACCCCTGCCACTTCTCGGGGCTCAGAATTTGGAGGTCACTCTCCTCTGAGCCCCAGCACGTAATAAAGATCATGCTCCTGAACCCCTGGGTGTCTGGTCGCTTCATTTTTCTGTAACACTACCACACCTTTTAACACTCAAGAGTTTACAACAGCTCTTAGTTATCATCACCTGGATCTGTCCCAGTCTAGGGATCAACACTGGGAAATTTACCAACTTATTTAACACCCTTAAAGGGGACTCACACCTTAATTCTCCTAGATTTTTTAAATAGTTAATTTTTTTTTAGAGAGAGGGGAGAAGGAGAAAGAGTGGGAGAGAAACATCAATGTGTGGCTGCCTCTCATGTGTCCACAACTGGGGACCCAGCCTGCAACCCAGGCATGTGCCCTGACTTGGAACAAAGCCAGTGGCCCTTGGCTTCACAGGCCCATGCTCAATCCACTGAGCTATACCAGCTAGGGCCTCCTAGATCCTTAAGTGATCAGGATAGAGAGGAATTAGATCTAGTTAGCCAATACCTTCCTTCCAGGCAGCTCACTGTGGTAAACAGACAATTACCAGTCAGCCTTTTTTGCTTCTCCACACTAGAGACACCTACTAGCTTAATCAGACAGTTGTCAAGTAATTTAGAAATGATTGAATGGTTATTTTTATCCCATCAACCTCAGTGCACTATTACCACCTATGGTACTGTGCTAACTCAGCTTATTATCAAAGACCATGAGAGAGTAATTCAGCTATTAAGCCATGACCCAGCTGTTATACATGTTCCATTCACCTAAGTGTATCTTGGGCAACAACTTTATAGCCAATCTTTAAAATTTCAGTATGCAGTCACTAATTTTGCAGGGGATCTGAACATTCATTTCCCTTCTGATAAACTTTTCCAAAACCTTCCTAGTCTTAACATCTGCATAGGGAAATAAATAAGCACCACTCTTATTCCTAAAGCTAGAACCATCTTTATTGATGGTTCAGGCAAAGCAGGTAGAGCTGCCATCACCTGGTAATAAGGGCATGAGTAGAAACACATTCTTTCTGAAGGGCACTCTTCCACCCAACAGGCAGAAATTTCAGGGGCTATTCTTGCTCTCCAGCATTGTTGCAAAGAGCCTCTTAACTTAGTTTGTGACTCTGGTTATACTGTATATACACCCCTACATATAGGTCTGGCTCTATTAAAAGGGCCCTTTGATCCTCAGATACTAAGTCTATTTTGACCCTGCAAAGTCTTTTAGATAAGAGGAAGCACCCCTTATTTTTTACCCATATCAGATCTCTTTCAGGCTTGCCCAGAATTATGGCAGAAGGTGGCTAAGGCTGATGCCCTTGTCAGCCTAGCAGATACTTTTCAATCAGCAGTAATGTCTCATCAATATTTTCACCAAAATAGTCAGACCCTATGTAAAGAATTTAATATTTCAATGGCCCAGGCAAAACAAATTATCAGGAAATGTCCAGATTGCCATGCACTTTCAGAAGTGCCTCCTACTCTTCACATTAACCCTAGAAGGTTCCAACCTCGAATGATTTGGCAGACAGATGTTACTCATTACCCTCCTTTTGGAAGATTAAGATATTTACATATATCTGTAGACACTTACTCAGGTGCTCTGCATGCCACTCCCCTCTCTGGGTAGTCAGTGAAGAATATTAGAGCTCATTGGCTTGAGGCCTTCAGCACCTAGGCCATCCGCAAAAAATTAAGACTGATAATGATCCAGGATATAGTGCACAAGCCACTCAAGCTTTCTTAAAAAAATTGGGAATTAGGTATAAAACAGGCATCGCTTAGAACCCTATGAGCCAAGCAATTGTTGAAAGGGCTCACCAGACCTTTAAAACATTATCGAACAAACAAAATAGGGGGAGTCAAGAAACATCCCCTAGGAATTTAACCATGCTAGCAATACATACATGACATTTTTTGAATTTTGATGATGATGTAAAATCACCCATAGAAAAACGCTTTGTGCAAAACAAGCCTACAGGCCCTCACCCCTTGGTCTTATACAAAGACCCATTAGGGGAAGGAAAATGGGAAGGCCTAGCTGAACTATTGAGTTGGGGAAGAGGATATGCTTGTGTCTTCTCTCCAGAAGGACCTTTGCAGCTGCTAGTGAAAAAGATAAAACCATGTCACAGAAAAAGACTTCCCGTGCCACGACCCACCTCTGCTCCATTGGTCTCTCCCAATCCAGCCTTTCTAACCATGTGTTCTTCCATTAGGATGGAATTCTAGTCAACATTCCTGAGCAGGAATTCACCATCACCTGCATGGTGCATTCTCTACCAATCTCAAAGGACAAATTGATCAGCTTCACCTTGAGCAACACCAGCAACTCAGTGCCATCAAACGCTTTACTGAACAGAAGGTGTTCCAGACCCTCCATGATGATCTGCAATAAATGAACCCTAATCATTGGTTAGATGGACAGAATTTATGGGTTAGGGTCATAGCAGTCTTTGGTTGGCTCCTTGTCTTTCTCCCTATTTGTGCTTTATGGTTTATATGGAGGTTGTTTTCTTGAGGTCACATTTGAGAACAAGCAATAGTAGGTTTCAAAGGCTTAACAACTACAATTTTGTTCACAAACCAAAAATGGGGAGATGTTGGGTACCACCCTGCCTGGCTTCAGAAACTGTAACCCCTCATGGCTAAGGCTGAGTAAAGAGACCTTGGAACCATAAACCAGTAAGGAGACTAGTTTATCTCCCTCTTGGGGGAGCTGCCTCTGTCCATTTTTACTTCACACTGCTTGTCCCTAGGCAGATAACTGTCTAGCCAAAGATGAGAAAGAGTACTCAAGGGAGAGATGACCTAAGACAGCCAAGGTCATGAGGGGTCCACAGGGAAGTACTTGAGTGGCTATAGAAAGGGGGGTTATTGACCCTTGCCCCTCGGCTTTGACATAGCCTGAGTCCTCATTCTGTCTGCAACAATTTTCCTAATCTCTTACCTGCCTTACTTTCCCTGCCTGACTTAAGCCTGAAACAATGTCAGAGGTGGATGTAGCAACCCACATGTAGCCACCCTGTAGAAAGGGCGAGTTCACTGGAGTGATCAGGCCCAAGAGAGAATACATAAAATCGTGTGAAACCTGTTTTCCTAATACCCTCAATTTAAATAATGGACCAAACATAAAATGAATTTGTTTCCTCAAAGTTTTATGGCCCTTTAGCTATCTGACCCTGACTCAGACTAAGCCCTCCTAGTTCTTTGAATGTTATCTATTATTTGATCCTTACTGCCTGACAATGAATGATGAGCTTTACCAGTATTTCTATGCAAATTAAATGCAATAAAATCCCATTGAGGAAAAGGCTTCTGTCCCTTCTCATTTGAGAGATTGGCCTCTCCTTCACAAGCATATCATGTCTTGGTAGACTTATTCTCATTCTTTGCCTCCAGGTGATCCCTACAGGTAAAGCCACCCACACAGGTTGGTGGGTGTTTGGGAGACTGGGTGAAAAAGATAAAGGGATTAAAAATATGAATTGCCATTTAGAGATTAATTACTGCAGCAAAAATTATATACAGTCAATATAGTCAATACCATCTTAATAATATTTGGTGCCTCGTGGGTATTGGGTATATTGGACCACTGGATCACAAATTGTGTAAGTGGCTACTGAGTCTGCTGTCAGCAAGAAGGTCAATTTAATTAATATATAGAGCCCTGTCTTGTATGGCTCAGTAGATTGTGCTGCCTTGTGGACAAAGGGTCACTTGTTCAATTCCCACTTAGCACACATGTCTGGGTTTTGGGCCAAATCTGCAGTAAGAGGGATGTGAGTGGCAAATAGTCATTGGTGTTTTTCTCCCTCTCCTTCCTCCCTCTCTAAAAATAAGTTTAAATATTTAAATAAATAAAATAATATATAGAATGTTAGCTAAAACTTAAATAGAAAACATAAATTTCCTCAAATCCCGGGGATTCAAATACAAGGGTGTGGGTCGGAGTGGGACAGGCAGGAGACATGGCTCAATTTCATGATGTGTTCACATGTTTCATCTTTAGTGTAAAAGTTCTGAACATCCTGTAGCTTTTTTAGAGACTCCCATTGATAACTATGGCCTGGTATTATTCCCTGGTAGTTCCTACCTCAGTAATACACTGGGGGCTGCTAACCAGAAATTAGAATAATTTAATTTGCTGAAGGGCCTTTCCTTTTCCTCACAGTGATGACCCTGTGCCAGATACACATTTCATGTCCCTTTGCAGAGTGTGTCTGTCACCAGCTTGGGCATCCACATGGGGCAGTGTCAGTCCCATTGCCTCTGCATGGTGTCACCTATACTTTGTGTTGTGATCATGATGTTAAGTCAATGACCAACATCACTTGGGACTATGACCTCCTGAGTAGGTTTCATACACCACTAGTGCCTATTGTCCAACAAGCACTTGTCCTCCTGATGCCTGGCTTGATCAGTAAGCTATTTAGGGCTGGGCTGACTGTTGAATCCAGCAGAGCCTCTAGTTATATTCAGTCAATGTGGGTCACAGGTTTGATGATTCATTGAAATTGGGCACAAGAGTGTCTGAGAGAGACTCTGCCTTCTGCCCTTGGGAGAAATCCTCTTCCTCTACAGTAGACTAGTCTAATTCATAGACTTCAAAGGAGCACAGAATCAAGAATCCAGAGAGGTTCCCGGAGGGAAACTGTTACCGGAAGATGAAACCAGAAAAGAAACCTGCAAAATGCACAAATGCACCTGTTCCTTTGATGGTTCTTGTGTTCAAGGACACTGAACACTCCCCAGCAGTCACATCCCTGGTTTTGTCCAAGAAGCCATATCTTGTAATGAAACTGGGCCAATGCCCTCTCCACTGGCCCCGACTCCTCCCATGACTCTAATCAAGGCAGAGTGATGCATACCCAGTGAGATTGTAGGACCCCTTTTCTTTCATGGGGACATGAGTGTCTGTATTTAGTGTTCCTGACTCTCCAGGGCTGTATACAGCTGTAGACTCAGAGTTATCAGTACAATGGAGAAGCATGTGCATCACCTGTGCTATGACCCTAGATCAGCTGTTGTAAGTCAAGTTCAATGTGAAGTGTCACAGACAGCTGCTGCTAACGTCTGTTTTGGGCCTAGAACAACTATCATGGATCCGCACACTCCCTATTCTGTCCCTTCTATTATCAGTGGCATTTGTCTCTTTTCCATGGCTGCAGGGCATATCTTCACTGGGAACCCCAGGTCTACTTATCTGTAACACAGCCACAGAGCCCAGAACTTTACAATCTGGTTCCAGGATGGAAGTATACGTGGAAGACACAGATAGAAAACCCAACTCTGTGTGCATTGCTGGCAACTTCTCACCTTCCAACCAAGCTTAATGGGGTCAAAAATACTAAAGACTGCTTAGTATTCTTATCTCACCATCCCCTCCCAGAATCCAAAGGGCCAAATGACCCCCTCACCCCAATACTGTCTAACATAGATGGCAGGTCAAATGTCCACTCAAAGCCTTATCCCTTGTCCTTGAAGGACTGCAGAATTAGGACAGGGCAGACATAGCAATTTAACAGGTGGAGTTGGGGTGCTTCCCATGCACACCAGATGGGCAACACTGGTCCTCTTCCTTAGCTACACAGTTGAGAGTCACAGTGGTTCTCTGCCCAGAGTGCTTCCAGAGAGTAGAGGGCCCCTTCAAGTCACTACTGTGTGTACCAAGGAGACATCACCTCCAGCCTGGAAGTACTGAATGGCCCCTAAAGCAGTTACAGATCCTGGACTTGTATCAATGGGATCCCTCCCTCCTGAGATGTTGCATTCAGAGTCTCCCAGGTGGACAGAATCCCCACAATTTACCACTAGCTGGGGCTACATGGGCTCTCATTTCCACCTCTATTACTATGAATTGGGGACCCCTTTATGGGACAAGACCCCATGCTCCCTGGGGGAGGGAGCACCCAGCTGCAACATCCCATTGCCTTCCCAGTCACTGTACCTGTGGGAGGGGTGTCACCCTTTCCTTATCTCATCTCATCTTCCCTACTACAGTTTATAAAGGCTCAGGGTTCCCTGCTACAGTTTATAAAGGCTACATTTCAGCTGGGTTTTCTAGTTGAATATTTTGGTCCAAGAACCGAATAGAGCTTCAAGCTTTCTTCTCAGCTAATGCTTCTTTAACATGAAATTCAATCATTTAACAAAGGTGGACTTTGTGTTTAATTTTCTTCTGTCACTTGGAGGTACCAGAGCCCATGAAACAGTCACATCCTGTGGGTGGTGATTCTTTCCTACATAAATGGCCATGTCTTGTTCCATCTCTATGAAACACAATTCAGTATCTTATATGTCTGTACCACTAACAGGGCTCTGGGCCTCCTAAGGAGAAAAAAAAAGACAGAGCTATGAGAATTTAGGAGGAGAGGGGAACCCAGATTCTGGCAAGAAATTACATCTCCCCATGTTTTCCTTTTCTGCAGAAGTAGGGCTCAGCTGGCAAGCATCCAGTTTCTTCTACAATAGGCCCCTGGGCTGTATCTCTGTGCCATCCCTACACAGTACTACATGTCTATGTTAGAAAGGTCCATACTGGCCAGTGTGAGAACCACCTGGGTTTTGGAGGTGTCCTTGGGAATTGTGAGCTTACTCTTCAGAGATGAGGTATAATAATTATTATCATTCCACCAAACATCTGGGAGCCACTGATATTCCTTCCAGGATGGATGACAGGTCCAGCTAACACCCATACCAGTAGTGCTCAGTGAGAACCCATAGAAGGAACAGATCAGCATGAGGGTATGTGACTGTTAATCAGCTCAGAGCTAGACTCCTGCATGTGTGACCTGAGATAGAACCAGTGCAGTGGAAGGGCGAGGAGAGGTCAAGCCACTTGAGGAGGAGAGCAGTGGCATTTTAATTTCTGTGAGTGACCCTGAATGGAGCACTTACAATAACGGATGGTCAACATCAGGGGAACAGACACAGCATGTCTAAGTTGGGCACAGATGTCACTGCCCCAGGCCCAATTCCCAAAATTTTAACCCAGCGATGTGGGGCTGGGTGAGATTTGCATTCACCGCCATGGTCTTAACCTGTCATGGACATAGGACCATGCAGTAGGGTAGCAAGTCTGTTCTGGGGAATCAGTGAGTCCTGAGCTCTGGCCTCCACATCTTGTCTTCTTGAACAAAGACCAAACTAGTATCAGAACTCTTGGCACAAATCCTTCAGAAGGCACAAATCCCCTTGAGCTGTGGACAAGCCATGATGGTACGGCCCCATCCAGCAAACAGCATCCTTTCCTGGGTACTCATCCAGAGTCCCTTTCCCTGTGGATCCTGTCCTAGAGGGTTGACCTAGAAGACTTGACAGATGCAGACATATGAGCCTGGGCTAGAGTACATGCAGGAAATGAAACACTGTGCACTATTAGTGGGGATGTGAATTGAAACAGCTGTTGAGGAAATAGTATGGATTCTCTCAAAACAAATTAGAAATAGAACTGCCTTACAGTCCAGATATTCCACCTCATGTAATGTTTCCCCCAAAATCACCATATAAATGAGTCTTCTATAGTTCCATGTTTATTTAAGCATTATGTACAACTCCCAAGACATGGGTAATATAAGTATATATAGTGGAATATTATTTGCCATAATAATTGAAAATTCTGCCCTAGTGACAACAGAAGTAAACCTGGAGGGCATAATGGTAGACAAAGGAAGAGGCAGAAAGACAAATATTTTATGATATTGTACATAGAATCCAATAATATTAAAAACATCATATTTGTGGTTACTAGAGTTGGGATTGGGCAGTGCAGAATCAGATGTTGATGATGTAAAGGTACAAACTTCCATTTGCAGCACAAGTAAGTCCTGGGGATGCAATGGACAACACAGTGACTGGGTTTAACAATGCTCTATGGTGTTTGTGTGAGTTTTGTTTCTGTGAGTAGATCCTAAAAGTTCTTAGCACAAAGACACCTCGTTTCCCTTCTTTTCCTTCTATTATCTCAAGAAGACAATGTCATATGATACCACATAATCAAGGTGTATATCTAGAGTAGTCAAGGGTTCGGAAACAGGAAGTAGAATTATGAGGCAGGAGCTGGGAGGAGGGGAAGGTGATTTTTGTGTATAAAGTGTCAGACTTTGTAAGGCAAAATAGTTCTTCATCTTGTTCTTTGTCAATATGAATATACCTAACATTACTGAGTTGCATACTTTGGATAGCTAAGATGGTACACTTTTATTTTCTGCCACAATTAACAATTTAAAAAATATATAAAACTAGATTTCACAGTTTTTATGCTGTTCCCATTATATCTAGTCTGTGAGACCCATTCATACTCTGTAACAAGTCAGTCCCATATCAGACACCACCAGCACCCTGCCTTTACACTGCACTGTGGTGAGGTTCCTGTTTTTTGTCCTTGTTTACCTTTTCTCCTTTGCTAAGAGAAGCAGAGAATGGAGTAGAGACAGAGACATGTGGGACCAGTAGACAGATCCTCAATTTACTCCCCTTGGAAACTCAACCTGGGCATTTCATCCCAACTATTCTCCCCATTCACGTGCACTTTCCTAATTTTATACAGATTATTGGGAAGCACAGAATTATAGGTGAAAATGCAAATTCAGCATGCTGAACTATGGTTATGGAAAAAAGAAATACTTGTGTATCATTACATAGAAATTTGGTGATGCTGTTTGCTATAACCTGGTGATTAAAGTTCAGTTGGTACAAACTTTTTTCAATAGGTTCATAAAAGCATTGGGGCAGTAACTGCAAAATTGTTCATAATTATAATTTTCAGTTATAGATCTTGTTTTTTATTCTCAGCATTGCATGAATTCTGAATGCTTAATTTTATTCATATTTGCTATATCTATGTTTTATTTATAAACTAAAACAAATGCTAACTAAGGTCATTTATTAAGTACTTGTAGTGATAGTAGCATGCAAACTTCTGCCCAAGGCATTATGTGGACTGGGAATTACCATGCAGAAAACACCCTGACACGTCATAGAGAAAGCAGTGTGCAATGACATGAACAGTTTTGTATCACACCTCATGAGTGAAAGCACATCTTTTTCAACAATGAGATTGTCACTGTGTATATGGTGGTGTGTGAGTGTGTGGGCATGTTACTGTGCGGGACAGAAGTGTGACAATATGTGTGAAAGTGTATGTAACTATGTGACTGTGGCTTTCGGTGTTACTGTGTATGGCAGTTTGACTCTGTGTGTGACTGTGTTTGTGACTCTGATTGTGTTGTAACTGTGTGTGCACATCTGTGTACACATGTGTGTGAATGCATGTGTTGAATCTATATGTGACTGTGTGCATATGACTCTGTGTGAGTCTGTGTTTGACAGTGTGAGGCTGTATTGGTAACTGTCCACTGAGTGTGGGACTGTGTTATTGTGTGTGGCTGTGACTGGTTGTGCTGCAATTGTGTACATGACCACATTTGACTGTCTGTGTGATGTTTATACTGTGTTTGTCACCGTGTGCATGACTTTGGAGTGATTGTTATTTGCCTGTTCATGTGCTAACAGAACAGGATGGATGCCTATCACTCTTTATGCTAGCAGATATATTCACTCTTCACATTTTCTTAGGTACTTCAGAGTTCAACATGCATTTTATTTAAAATTGTAACAAAGACTTGTGATTCTTTCTAAAAGAGCTTCTGATTGAACATGTGCCCCCTCTGACCATCGTGCTCATGCATGGGAGCTGTTGAACATCAGGATAATGGAGTCAAGGTTCCAGTGGATTTCTTCAAGGATCCAGCGCATTTCCAATGCAAATACCATCCACAGTAAAGCTGGGAACCATTTGATGCAGTATGAAATCTTTCCTACTCACCCCTAAACCCTCAAGATAGACATTGGAATCTAGCCTGGCATTGCCTTGCCCTCGGTGTGCAGTGCAGTAATATATAGCCATGTCTCCATGGGTCACAGAGCTCAGCCGCATGGAGAGATGGAACTGAGAAGTGCCCCTGGGGTCAAGATTCTGCTCTTTAATGACAGTTGGGGTGTGAACTACAACTGGAACCATGCACACCATCTTTGGAGCATCTCTCAGAAGTTCACTAGTCCTTAGCCATACATCATGCAGCTCACTTGGGACAGGACACCTGGGGACAAGGATGAAACTTTGAGTAAGGGAAGGCTCCTTTTCAGCCTCTTTATATACATTTCACCTGAGACTTTCAGAAGTCAATTTTGCTCAAGAAAGAGACCCCCCAAGCACATTGTGTCCATGGCATGCTCTTGTGCTTAGACCCCTACTCGACTGACAGAGAGGGAAGCACAGGCTTTCTACTGCACTTTGCTCTCCATGGAACCTCATTCTAATTGACGTGTGGGCAGCTTCCCTGCTTCTTAGGGTTTGTGACCCCCTGATGATGGGGGTCATCACACTGAGTCTCTCACACAGTGATGCACGGTCATACCCTTCAACATCAGGTCATTGATCTGCAAATAGGCTGAGCTGACAGAAGTGTCCATGGAGAAGAAAAATCCTTGAGGAGCCCTGGCCATATGTGGGTTTCCCAGAGTATGTGTTGACCCAGCTCACATACTGCAGGTCATCTCTTGGGGCCCGTCCCACACAGAACACAGCAGAGCTGGTAAAGGTGTATCCAGAAGCCTTGCAGGAGACCTTCGCTGAGGCCTCAGACTGCTTCATCTCAACTGAAGATTTTACCAGATTCATCTGGGTATGGACACCAGTGCAGAGGACGCAGGAGTTGGTTAAAATTCCTCATGAGTGTTCCTGATCCCTTCCTCAACTCAGGTACTGAGGAGAGCCATACATGCAGCCACTGACAACAGGGCAAGGGCTATTCAGCTCTAGTCCATGGCGAGGGCTGTGTCATCAGGACTATTGTAATGGAGGGTGTAGCTGTAGGTGATGATCTCAGGGCACAGACAGACCCAGGTTTAGCCTAGTCTACCTCTTCTCACTTTGCTTGCATATTCATGAGACAGGGCACTTCAAGGCTATTATAAATCCCCACATGTGAGAGAGTACAGGACACAGGGACCACTCTCAATGGTAGATTCAGGATCTAAGTTTGTATCAGTGTGATTGGATATAAGTTCCCTATCAGCTCCCTGAGCTCTGTACAGACATAGCCCCTCCCAGTGAGGAACAAGCCCCCTTAGAACATGCTCCTCATTGAGAATGAACATTTCAGTGATACAGTTCGCATGGACCAGTTCTGGGCTTTAATATTTGTAGGTTTTATTCCTTGGTTCAGGGTATCTTAAAATACAGTACTGGATAGATTTTAACAATCCCTGTGTCCAGATTCTTAATATTTGGATATGAAGAAAACCTAGAAATACTCTTAGTGAATGAGGTTCTGTGGCCTTGTCAAGTTTGGTAAATTCTCTGATAGAACAGAATATTGCAGTTACTGCATGTCCAGATCTTATTTTAGATTTTTTTTAATGAAAAGAATATCCCTGCCAACAGAGGAAATTCCTCTCCACCTCCCTCAGTACATATTCCTGAAGTAAGTGCCTTCAGATCATGGGTCCTTTGCGCCCCCTGCTCTCCAGCCCATGCCTTGCAGGGGGAATGCCCTCTCTGAGCTCACAGGGTATGGGCCTCTCAGCATCTCTATCTCAGCATTAAAGGCTGAAACCTGATTTCAGGATGCTCCTCAATACAGGGCACTGTGAAGCCACAAGGGAGCCCCCTCACTGCAGATGCCAGATGCACTGACTGAGCTGACACCTCTCTATCCAGAAGCTCTAAGCAGTTTGGGGGGACTCTGATGTTCTCAAGTTTCTCTGTTTACAGGTCCCGTCCATGTAGCCCAACATGTGGCCCTAAAGCCACTGAGATTCTGCACAATGAATTACACACACACACACACACACACACACAGTAATAATTTTCATTGTGTTGAACACTATTCTCCCTTCCCCCCTGTCCCTAGCACATGGGAAGAATCTCCACACTTATCTGAAATCAGTGAGTGACAACTTTCATGAGAGAACAAAAGCAAACACAATTGACATGAATGGAGAGTGCCTGCCCTTGTGATTTCTTGTTCACTCAGCACCTGAAACCTGAAGACTCTATGGAGACCATCTTCTGGCTTGTTCTCAGGAGGGAAAGACCCAGGGTACCCTTATCCAGCCAGTGAAGCCAACACAAACCTCATCTTTGGGGGTCTCTCTGATCTGAAGACACAGGCACCAATTCTCAGATCACACAACCAGGAGCCCCGATGGTAGTACCATGTGAGACACTGGATTGGTGACTCCCCAGGAGCAGAAGGAGGTGCTGATGCAGGAGGAGCAGAGACAGAAAAGTGGTCCTGGGGAATCAGGGTCTGTAGACCAGTGTAAGTGTAGCTTTCCACTGTCCTCAGTGTCCTGAACACCCCTGCACCCATGCCCCTTGTCTCCACACAAGAGGTTTGTGTTTGAGCTCATGCTGACTTCCCCTCAATGTGTAACTTGTACAGGAATACACCGCTGTGTCCTCAGTGGTCAAAGAGCTCAGCTGCAGGGAGAACTGGTTCATGGACAAGACTCTATAGATGGAGGTGTGGCTCTTGAGAGCCAGACTGTAGCTTAATGGATGTTGGTTGGGGTGAGCTTATTTAATTTAAACAAATTTTAAGGTACAGATATTTTAATGGATTTTTATTGGGTTATTTTACAAAGAACACTCTAGAAAAATAGCCTTAGTTGTTCATGTTTATTGGTTACAGCAAATGCAGGGACTAGAGAAGACTCTTTGGAAATGGGTAAGGAGAGGATGCTGGACTTAGTTTGAGTCACATATGAAAATAAGCCTTATTTTCATGACACAGTTTAATATATATATATATATATATATATATATATATATATATATATATATATATACATATGTTTATAACAGGAGTTTGTTATAAATACAAATGTAAAAGTTTCTGCAGGTAGAGATCAAGAGAAACAAGGAACATGCCGTTGCAAACACGTGGAAAGGGGATTCTTTGTTACCCACATTCACACTTCACAGTGTCACCGTTATCACAGTGTCAAATGTGGTCATAACGTCAGAGGTCCAGGGTATTAGGAGTTAGAAAGCTCTCCTGCGATTAAATATCTGGTAACACCAGGGCTCTCCCAAGCAGCATAATTCATTGGGGCTCCATATATAATATCTCTCAACACTTAGAGGGAAAAGAGTGCAGGATCATCATCATCACCACCACCACCACCACCACCATAATCAATCATCAACATCAATTGCTTTCTTAAAATTGTTCTTTTTCCTTTTCTGTGCGCATGATTGTTCACACATAATGACGTTTATTCCATTTTTGTTCAATTTTTATGGTTGTTAAATGAAATAGGTAGTGTAACTGCTGTCAAGTAAACTCTCATTGCTCTCTCTTCTTCCTCTGCCTCACACAGGAAATCTCATAGAGAGTCTGTGTCTCCCCTTTTAATGTCCCTGGGAGACTGAAACCACACAACCTCTGTAAGCAGTTCCCCCGTCCTCTACCACCTTAAGAAAACAAAGGTCCCGGCTCAACCAAAGCACTTTTACCTTGCTGAAGGCCCTTTCTTGTTCTTTAAGAGATGTCACATAAGTGTGACAAGCATTCCATGTCCCTTTTATGTGTGTTTTCTATCATCCTAGACATCCACACCAACCTTGGTGGATACCTCTGCCTCTGCATGGTGTAACATGTCTAGTGTTGTGAGCGTGATACCAAGTCAATGACCATCACCACTGGGTATTGTTGTTCCTTGGCATTGTGGCCATATGACTCTGGTGACCCCATTTTCAGCATGAATAAACCCTGTCAATAGATGGTTTGGACACTGAACTGTGTGTGACTGTACTATACAGTCGTGTCCAGCAAAGTCCGCAGTTAGATTAAGCTGACAAAGTTCAGAAGGTTTGAATTATTATTGGAATTGGGCACAAGTGTGTGTAAAAAAGACTATGTCTTTTGCACATGAGAGAAGGTTGTCTGTATTTACAACAGATATTTTTAATCTGAGAATTCAGAGGTGAGCACAGAATACCAATCCTGAGAGTCTGCATGAGAAAAACTGTTACAGGAAAAATAAACCAAACAGAAAACCAGTCAAATCCTCCTCTTGCAACTGATCCAGTGGTTGTCCCTGTGTCCAGGAGGACTCACCACCCCTTGATGGTCACAGCCCCTCCAGCAGTGAAGTTTGTTCTGGGCTCCAGGTGAGTTTCCTTTCCAATGTCTCCCTTACCATACTGCAAGGCCATGACCTCAGCTCTCAGTCTGTTCATTTGCAGATAGACAGCGTTTTTGGAATCAATTTCTTGAGATGTGAATCTGCCCTTCGCAGATGCAGCATACTCTCCTGTGTGACTGTTAACTTTATTTCTAATTAAACCTACCCACTCCAGTCCTTTTCCTGGAAGCTGGTGGATCCAGTTGATATAGTCACTGAAACTGAATCAACAACCTTTACAGGAGAGTCTCACAGACATCCAGACTCTCTCAGGTGCCCGCAGACTCCATCAGCTGCAAATGGCATCACAAACCTGCAGAAAACAGACTCTTCTTAGGAGTGGACACACACTTAAGCCTCCCTTTCTTCATAACGTCACCATTTGAATGCACCAGAGCCAGTGCCCAGCTCATCAGAAACATAATGGAGTAGCTCAGTGGACTGAGTGTGGGCCTGTGAAGCAAAGGGTCGCCGGTTTGGTTCCCAGTCAGGGCACATGCCTAGGTTGCAGGCCAGGTCCCCAGTGGGGGACACATGAGAGGAAACCACACATGGATGTTTCTCTCTCACTTTTTCTCCTTCCCGTCCCCTCTCTCTAAAAATAAATAAATAAATAAATAAAATATTTAAAAATAAAGTGGTATTACTTTAACAAAAAAGAAACATTATTGAGCTTCCTCTAGTTTAATTGCTGCAGTGACTGCAAACTGCAGAGCAGCTGGAGCTGCTCTTCCTAAGAGTCAGGGACAGTGACACGGCTTGGCATATCAGCATATGTAGTGTCAAGTTGCATGTGCTCCTCCACTTTGGGACAAACAACTGAAGTCCATAAGTGAGGCCCCACCCACTCTTGACTCAAAGGGGCAAGCATCCTTGTGATACTGAGATTTCTATAAAAGACTGGTTAGTCTGTGTCCTGTAAAGTTATTCTTGTTTTTGTAATTTCTACCTTCAGTCATTTTAACACAATTTAGTCTGGGGCAACATTCTGCATACACAGTGTTTCATGCTCTCCAGCTCTGAATAAATGCCCTGTGTGACCTTGACCATGTGTTGACACACTTAGAGAGGCTACCCCAATTATCAGCCACCCTGGCTGAGGTCAGGGGACACTGCAAGATATGTTGTCTTGTTATTTCAAGACAGAACCCCTGCCCATTGTGCATCTGTGCACCGAGACTCCATCATTGTAGAGGAAGAGAGTGGGAAGAAGGAAGAAACATGTGCAGAGAATTTTACCTGCTCTGGACACTTTCTGCACTCAGTTTCTTCCTCCTCCTCCCACAAAGTCTTACCGACTGGCACATTAAATGCCCAATGAGCATGTAGTACACCAGTCATTATCCTGTAAGTCGCTGCTGTGATCCACATGCCACATGTCATTATTATATACAGTCTCTGGGAACTTTAAAAAATGGCAGGCTTAGTTAAACTGATAAAACCTAAGTGAATACAGAAACCTTGGCCCAACCTCCGCCTGAGTGCTGTTCACTCTATACTTTCATGAGCTCATCAGTCATGTCCCTGTAACATGGTGACAGTAAGAATTTTTTCATTGGCCCTGAATTTGTAGATTTTACCTCCAGCTGAAGCTGGACCTCGCCCCATGCTGATGTGGTAAGTAATAAAAGTTACCATGGATTATACCCACTTCTAATACCGCCTTCCTCTTACATCTGTTTAGGAGCTTCCCATAACCTTCAACCAGAAAATTTTGCCTTTGGAAGCAATCAACTGAGAAAATTATTCTCATACAACACTACAATGACATTCATGTTTTGCTTTTCACAACAGATATGGAAGTGAAATCCCAGAGATTCAGTCCTTGTGGTCATGTTAAACTACAACCCTATTCCATTCTGGGTGATGTAACAAAGTACTGTTCACTATGAGATTGACAATCAACAGAAATTTACTTCTCACAGTTCTAGATGTGAAAAATTGATGAAGAGATTTTGGCACTTTTGATGACTGGTAGGAACCCCTCCCTTATGACTGTTTGCTGTAATCTCAAAGAGTGGATGGGGCAAGGGAGCCTCTTCTGTCTTCTGTTAAAAATGATGTGATCATTTTCATGAGAGCTCCAACTCAGGACCATCACTTGCCCCAAGGCCCCATGTCTTAACACCATCACATGAGCTTCGGGTTTTAATGTGTGAATCTTTGAGTGACACTAACACCAGCTCATAGCACCAACAAACGGATCAATCATGATTCCACCTATTTTGAAGGCTATTTCAATAGAGCTCCCCATAAATGTGAGTAGAGGATCTCCTTAAATCTGTGGATGCTTCTCACATTTAGAAGCTGAATGTGGACCTAAGCCCTTCAGAACAAGCAAATGAGCTTTTAGAGTTCAAAGGTTCCAAACTACACTTTGAGCCAAGATATTCATGTAATTTCTTATTTTCTATCTTACTGCATTCACATGACTGTTATTCTAATTTTCTATTAATAAATTTGCTTTTCTATCCAGAATTACAGGTGGTTCTGTGTTCTCACTCATACTTCCTAGTTGCTCAGTGAAATAAGAAGCCAGGCTCTAGTGTTTGGCGTTTGATGCTGACATATTAAGGTTCACCCCTCTCTCTCCTCCTGCAAACACATGTAGGGAATCTGATTTGGAAGTGGGAATTCTCCCTAGTTTGATGCAGGTTGAAGATGGAAACCACACAAACCCCTCCTGTGAGCAGGACCCTGCTCAGTGATGAACAATAAAACCTGGACCACAATGGATCTGATGTGATTCAGCAATTCCTGGATCACTGAAAAGTCTGCCCAGCTCTCAACAGGTTCCTCAATGAAGGAACAAACATTCCACAGTTCCTCTGTGTGTGTGACATCATCACCCTGGACATCCACTCCATGGTATGGTGTGGGTCCCTCTACGTCCACATGAGGTCAACTGCTATTGATGTCATGGATGTCGAATTAAGTCAATAACCATCACCCCTGGTTTTTTCCTTCTGGGACTTGGTTCCTACAACTCTGGTGTGCACTGTCCAGCATGCATGTGACCAAGGACCCTGGTCAGCTTGCACCCTGAGATGTGTGGAGATGGGCTCCTCGTTTGGTGCAGCAGAACCTCTGGTTGGACTAAGCTGATTTGGGTCAAGAGGTTTCATGATTCATTGATGTTTCATTAGAATAAGAGAAAACAAATGCATGTGACTCCTCAACATTGTACATGTGAGAATATTCTCCTCCTATGACAATAATCCTCTAATTCAGATTCTGAAGAAGTCCTCACAGAAGCATTAAGGGAGGGAGGCTACCAGAGAGAAACTGGTGTGTGGAAAGTAAACCTCACACCTGGCAGTAAACAAGCCCTTAAACTGCATCTGGAGCTGTTCCCAAGCTGGTAACTGTGCTCATAATGACCTGAGCGCCCCCAGTGTCCTCAGCACTCCCTATGGGCCAGTCATTTTGTCTCCCACAGGGAAGTTTGTGTCGGGGCTCACAGTGAGTTCCCTTTACTGTGTCACTTGCACAGTAATACACGGCCGTGTCCTCAACTCTCAGGTTGCTCATTTGCTGGTAGAATGTGTTCTTGCCATTATCTCTGGAGATGGTGAATTGGCCCTTCACAGAGTTGGTGTAGTATGTGCTACCACCACTACTAGTAATATGTGAGACCCAACCCAGCCCCTTTCTTGGAGCTTGGCATACCCAGTGTATACAGTAACTATTAAAGATAAATCCAGAGGCCAGGCAAGACAGTTTGATGGAACCCCCAGGCTTCACCAAGCCTACCCCAGACTCCACCAGCTGCACATCACACTGAACACCTGAAAACACAAAGATGTTGGTCAGGAAACTGTTACCACCCACTGTTTTTCTCAGTCATGTGCACTCCCATGTTCAGTGTCTCACATTATCCATAAATTACCTCTTAAAATAGCAATAAGGAAATCCCAACTGAGCCCAAATCCCATTGTGAGTGGTCTGTGTTCTCTCCTGAACAGGTACTGCGAACGCCTAGGAGTCCTGGTCTGGGCTCCTGTCTCAAAGCTGCAGGGTCAGGGATTGGCAGCTTTTCATGAGCAGAGGGGCCCTATTTGCATGTTGTCCTGCTATATATGGAAGTCTGGTGTTGGTCGCTGACATGAAGTACATGGCCCCAGTGTGTGATATGTTGAAGCGTCTAGATGTTGCATGACCTAGAAAAGTAAGTTCTCATAAAAGAGAGGAATTTAAAATGAGTGATGCCTTTGGAATTCACCAGTAACTCCCTGGCTGGTGTAGCTCTGTGGATTGAGCATAGGCCTGTGAACTATAAGATCTCAGTTTGATTCCCATTCAGGGCACATGTCTGGGTCGCAGGCCAGTTCTCAACCAGTTCTTATGCATCTTGTATGGACACACAAGAGGCAACCATACATTGATATTTCTCTCCCTCTCTCCTTCCCTTCCCCTCTAAAGATAGATTAAAAAAAAGAAAGAAATTCACTGGTAATGAACTCACCAAGTGGATGCAATGCTCACAGGCAGAGGGAGAATTAAAAGAGTAGGAGGTTGTTGTTCAGGTCACAGGAAGTTCAAATTGACCCTGTTTCCCCTACAAAGCAATCAGAGTAAGAACTAATAACAGAGTGTGACCCTAGAGCACATTGACTCAGTGTTGGAGGAGATGGAGCATCTGTGTGGATCACTGGAGACAAAAGTGAGAACTCTACAGAGAAGCAGACGATGCTCCTGGTTCATTTTCACACAACAAAGTTTGGTGCTCAATATGCAGAAGTCTCTGCCTCCTTTTGTTGTTATTCTCCAGACTCTGTAGTAAAACCAGATTCAAATATTTGGACACAGAAGAAACTCAGTCATGACCAGATCTGCTGTGTTGAGGATGTAGGTAGAAATTGGGTAGTAAGTACATTGACGTTTTAGGATGTTGATTACGGAAATCTTGATACAAAACACTAATAGGAAGCAACTCCTGTAAATAAAATCATAATTGATATGAAGAACATTATTTTTATGTATTCATTGATTACAGGATGGATATTCAAAAACACTTCCCATTATTGGAACTGAGGATCTAACTTCATTTCAAAACTGTACATCATTGCCAGTTTAGTCTGATGCTCATTCTCAGGATCTGGGTTTACATGCACATGTGAAGTAGCTGTAATTACAGGGCAGGAGAGGGAGTAGCTCAGGCACCCTGGTTCTTCTATAGGGAATTTCAGAAAAGCCATCTTCCTTTTTCCTCTCTGCCCCTATTCATATCTGTGTGTGACCCATGGGAAACAGTCACAATGGTAATATCTGATGGGTATCTACTGAACTTGAACCTGATGCCCTGAATGTAACAATGTGCAACATAGGAAAAGAGACTCCATGAATGGGAAGGAATTATTAGGGATGGTAAATGAACCTCATTTAAGCTGATACACTCACTGAGACCTCCAGACTGCAAGAAAAAAAATGTGTATAGATGGCTGTGCCAGGTGTGTGACTGGTTTTGTTGACATAGGAACATAGTGCAGGTTGGACATAGGAAATTACATTGCAAAGGGTGTCCCACACTGCACAGGAATACACAGCCATCTCCTCATTGCTCAGGCTACTCAGTTTTCTGTAATCTGTGCTCATGGACTTCTCTGCAACCATGGTGACTCAGTTGTGGAGCTTCTGTGTGCACTTTGTTTCATTATCTTCAGTATCAGTTTCTCCCTTCTTCTCAAGTCATTGTTCTAGGGTTTGCCATACCCAGTGCATCCAGAAGTTGCTGAAGGTGTATCCAGAAGTCTTACAGGATACCTTCACTGAGGATATAGGCTTCCTCAGCTCAGCCCCCAATTGTAACATCTGCATCTGGTTGTGGATACCAGTTGAGAGGAGGCAGGAGAAAGTGGGAATACCACTCAACTGTCCCAAGTCCATTTCTCAAAAGAGGTACTGGACATCCCCTTATTTGTATCCACTGCCACCAGGAAGAGGGCTCTCCGGCTTCAGTCAATGCTGAGAGACTGATATCAGGACTCCTGTAGTGGAGGGTGTGGCTGTGGGTGATATTCTCACATGACAGAAAGACCCACATTCAACCTAGTCTACCTCTTCTCATTTGCATATGTGTATTGCAGAGCATTTCAAAGCTGAAGTCCTGACCCAACCTGAAAGAAGGCAGAGGACATAAAGATCATGCTCAGTGGGAGTCCGATGGACCAAGTCCCAATCCACATGTGAAGATATGTGTCCCCTGGCTGGTCCCTGAGTTGTAAGCAGACACAGTTTTCCCCAATGAGAAGCCAGCCCCCATAGGACATGATCCTCATTCTGAATTCAACTTTCAGTGACAGGGAAATCATCTAGACCAGTCTGACTTTGATACCTGAATGTCTTCTTACTAGACCAAAGTGTCTTCAAAATTTTCCACATAGTGAGTTAGTTAAATAATCCCTACTTTTATTTCCTTTGAATTCAGACATAAAGATGTCATAAAATGCCCTTATTGACCATGGTTTTCATGTATTACTGAGTTTGATAAATGCTCTTAGGGAATAAGGTATTTATGGTCACCTAATCTCCAACTCTTATTTTAGATGTTTCTTTGACAAAAGGAAGACACAGGCCCTCAGAGTAAATCCTTCCTCAGCTCCCTCTGCACCTGATCCTGAAGCAGCAGCCCTGAGTTGATGGGTCTCATGTGTCCCCTACTACCCAGGCTGCACACTGTAGAGGACAGTGCTGTCTGCATTCCCAGGGTATGGACATCACAGTGACTCTAGTGCAGAATTAAAGGCTAAGCCCTGACTTCACATAATATAATTTTATATAACTTAATTGATTCTGTCCAAAAACCTCATTGATTCTCTCTGCTACTGAAGGTTCCTTCCTCCCTCACTGTGTTTTGAGTCTTTGAGGAGGAGTATGGGGAGTAGGAGCAGCTGGGAAATGTGTGTTTGGGCAGGAATAACATGATACCTATATGCTTTGAGCATAATTTAATTTACCCTTGATAGTCTGATTCAATGACTCCTGGCTGAACAAAAATGTCTTTGGTAGTAATACTGGATCTCTCTAAGATTATACTGACTGACTGTGCCTGGGGGTAGAATTCCCAGACACCAGTGGCAGCTACAATTATTTCATCCCTTTCCTTTAGGATGAGCTTGTTGGTGGTGAACAAGTTCAGCCTCGTGTTTCCACAAGCGACTGTACAAAGGTCAGAAACTGTGCATTGCCTTGAGTTCCCTGATATTGGTTGCTGTTCTGAAAGGTCTGATTGGGTTTGGGGGTGCTGGAGTGGGAGCCCCTTTGGAACTTTCCCTGAATTGGCAGGCCATTTTTGTCAAATTTACAGTGTTACTTCTCTGCCTAATGTCTGCTGCTGCCACGGAGTGGGAAACCCTTGGGGGTAGCTTGTCATTACTTATTCCCACTCCCAATGTGAATGGACAGTCCTTGCACAGGTGACTGGGCTTTCCACAGCTGTAACATTTGGAATCTCCCTTAATTGCAGAAGCCAAAAGAGAGACCTTGTGTTGCTCTGTGCCAATGTGTTGGCAAGCCTTGAAAAACTCAGAGATGTCTCTGGTGGTAATTTCCAAGGGTCCTATAATGGCCCTTCAGTCTTTGTTAACATTTTCATAAGCTAGTTGCCATAAAAGAGACTTGGATGCTTTATGATTATTAATTTGCTGTTCAATGGTGTCTTGAAGGGTATCAATAAGGTCAATATATGCCTCAGTAGCACCCTGACATATGGGTGAAGGAAGAAGTTTCCTTGGCCCAAGAATTGGGAACGGCCTTCATGGCTCTTAGAGCAATTTGAGCACTTTGAGTAAAAGCTTGAAGATTAAGCCTGGCTAATCTGCAGTGGAATCAAAGTCACCAGACCCAAGCAGCATAGGGAGGGTGACAGGATAATTCATTTGTTCATTTCTGGCCACCTGGTTACTGGCTCGCAGAGAATATTCATAATGCCAGACTATAAACTGAACAGGGATTAAGACTCCCCTGGCCAGGGCAACCCAGTCACAAGGGGCCATTCTATAACTGTCAGTGATGGCTTGAAATAGCCCACTAGTATAAAGAGACTGAAGCACATTTTCCATAATATTCTTTTAAAGTCCTTGTAAAGAGAAAAGAGAAGGGGCTCATGGACATTTCTTTGATCTTTGACGATAATGGGGAAAGCCAAATGGGCATCTAAATCCCCAATCTCTGCTGCCTGCTAAAGACACTGTCCAATAGCCCTGACCAGACATCTGTCTGAATTTTCTGTCTTTCTTGGTGGTGACACATCCTGTGAGGAGGAACACTCCCAGAGTTAAAATAAGGAGCGATGGCTACTAGGCAAGTGGTTTGTTGGGGTTGCAGATGAAAATTCTGTGCCCTGTTCTCCTGCTATATAATATATGATTTCATCCTTTGAGCTGGACTCCTCATCATCCCGTTTGACTAGCTCTGGTATCTTAGCCCATATAGGCATGAGAACAGTCGTGACTAGTCCCCAAGTCAGTAAGTTCTGAACTCCAAAAGAGACACCACTGTACTTTACAGATTTTAGCTTGTCATCTGCCTTTTCCCACATTTTAATATCTAAGGTTCCCTTGTCAGGAAAAGTAGGGTAGTATCCCTTTAGAGTTTGTGAAAGCTGAATGACACACTGTTCCTGGACCTCACATTTTGCTCCCCAGAGGAGCTGCTGTAACACATGTAGGTACTCTTCCTGATCTTTAGATAAACCAGAGCTCATTATTCCTGTTGCGAGTCTCCTTTTTACTGCTGATTGTTGTCTTTTCAGACTCTGCCACCTGTGCTGAAAACCTAGCTAGTTAGCTATTGGGGGATATAGTGTGGTGGGTCAAAATGTGCTTTTGGTGAAAGATAGTCAGGGATGGGTATCGGACATTCCAGTTACCCTAACCCTGTTTATGGATCTCGGGTATTCCCCCAAGCATCTAAGACTGTGAGGGAGGGCTCAAAGTGCTAGGCGATTAACCTTCATATTGTGCTTTCCTGGACAGACCAGAAGTTATATTAAGTCATTTTTGAGGTTCCTATAAGGCCCTTACCGATCTCAGTAATTGATTTCAGACCCCCTCTCAAGGTTCAGACTCACATGGGAACACACAGGTTCTCAAGCCGGGGGGAGGAAGTGCCTTTTGTCTTTGAAGCTTGACAAATTCCAAAAGCTCTCATACAAAACCTGTGACTAACACTAAATTTTTCTAGAATGAGATCTTCAGAGTCCAGTCAAAACTGAAACACTCATTCACTGTCTGCTTTTCCTTATGCTGGATGGTGGAGGGAAAGGCACAATAAGAGGGACTGCAAGAGGAGGCCTGAAAGAATCTGCTGAGTTGCTTTTAAATAGCCCTGCAACTAGTTATCATTTTTAAAGATGATTAAAGGGAAAGTGTGCTCATTTTTCCAAGCCTAAACATAGTTGGGGGTTGTGCACTAGAGATGGACTTGTGAGTGTTTTTACAGTGTGCCTGTTGTTGAGTGGACTTTTACTTGTGACTGGTGCAAAACCCAGTGTTCTCTCCTGGTCCACATTCTACCTTATCCTGTCATGGGCGTCTTATTGCAGTGAGTGCCCTGGCAGTTTTTAACTGCTCGACCTGTGCCTGAGAGATGCATAGAATGCTTGGGGGAGAGAGAGCAAGGCTCCTGCTTAGTGAAGAGAGTGGAGATGCAAAGCAGCAGCACGAGAGGGTGACCTAGGAAGAAACTCCACTTTCTCTGAAATCTAACATACCCTACAACGTTACCATAGATCCCTCGGTGTTGTCTGCTCTTACCTGAAATGATGCATGCACTCGTATCCACTTGGTGTGTTGTCCACAATTGTGGCTCATAGTCCTGGATCCTTGTCCCTTGGTGCCAAATGATGAAAACTCCGACCACGAGGGTCTGTGTGTTGTGGCTACTAGTTTACCATGTCTTATACATGGTCCTAGTTTACCATGCATAATTTTGCTGTACAGCATTGCCTTTTACAGATACCAAAAGGAAAGGGTGTTGCTGATTAATTTGAAGAAAAGTATGTTGCAAATGCAAGGGGGAAAGTGGTTGAACTGGTTACACTCCATCCTTGGGAGTTTTAGCACAGAGTTTAGGAAGTTACTTTAAAGATATGCAGTAAACACCTCCTGCCTCAATTCAGGGTGAGGAAGTTTTAGCAAAAGCAAGACTCAAAGCAGCCTAGTTACCTATGAAAAAGCTGATCTGCGGGCATGGCTCCTGTGTGCCACCTCATGCCTGGCAATTTTCTTAATCAGGGCTGAGCTGCATTCACCACTGCCACATGGGTAAGTTCTCTATACTCCTCAGCTCAAGCATTCTGTCTCCTGCAAAGTATTTTGTGTCTGGTTTCACACTGACCCCCCTCACTGTATCTCACCAAGTAATCCAAATTGGTGACCTCAGCTCTCAGACTTCTCAGTCCCATGCAGGCTGTGCTTGCAGACTTGTCTGTGGTCATGGTGACTCTGCCCTGGAACTTCATGGATAACTTTGTGTTCCCACTGTTAGGGTAAACCCACCCCATCTATTCAAGGCCTTGTCCTGGGGATTGTAACACCCAATGCGTCTCATAGCTGGTGAAAGTGTATCCAGAAGCCTTGCAGGAGACCTTCACTGAGGCCTCAGGCTTCCCCACCTCAGCCCCAGACTACACCAGCTGCACATGGGAGAGGGCACCTGTGGAAAGCGGACAGGAGTGGATGGAAATGTCCCTTAACTGTGCCTGATTCAATATTCAACCCAGGCACTGGTGATCCCCTTATATGTATTCAGTGCCTCCAGGAAGAATGGTATCCCACTTCAGTTTATTATTAGAGGCAGTGACTTCAGGTCCTCTGTAGGGGAGGGTCTTATCCAGTTTGGTAAATGCTTTGATAAATAGAATGTTTACAGTCACCTCAAGTCCAATTCTATTTGAGATGTTTTCTGAGAAATCAGGGGCCCAGACCCTCAGAGAAATTTTTTTCCAGCTCCCTATACACCTGCACCTGGGGCAAGAGTCCTGCACTTCTGAATCCCATAAGTCCGTTGATGCTCTGCTTGTGCCCTGCAGGAGAGGTTCCTGTCTGGGCTCACAGGGAAATGGCCTCTCATGGCTGGGCACTGATTTCACGATGCTTCTTCAGGGACGCCATGTGCTTCAGCATTTTTGGACACAGAGAACTGGCTGTAATAAACTGCAGTGACTCTGTAGAGAGCCCCATGCGCAGTGTCCTATGTATCACCAGGGATCCTCTTCCCTGGAGCTGCCTGATGCACTGACACAGTCAACACCTCTGATTTCAGAGCTTCCTGGGGCCTTTAAGGACCTCTGATGCCTTCCAGTTCACCTGCTTGAAGGTCTTATATAAGTATCCTTGCATGTGCTCCTAATCCTACAGCACATTTACTGCTCTATAACACACACACACACACACACACACACACACACACACACACACACACACACACTGAAGATTTTCATGGTAGTGAGCTCCAGGTCACTTTATTCTGTTTTTTCCACATTGGCAGGGCCCCTACATGGATTCTAGTCCTCAGTGCAACTTCCTGAGTGAGTAAGTGATGAGCTTCTCTGAGAAGGAAACACTGGCCCTTTGTCCTTTATGGATGCTCCATCCTGATGAATATATATTTTACCTTCTGCCTGATGGGCATCATACCCCACATCACACGGGGAGAAAGACTCACTGCTGAGGGACTCACAGGTGCACCTTTCAGTTGCTGCAGGAACCTTCATCTCCTTCTTCATTTGGTTTTCAGGTTCAATCCTCATGGACATTCCTTCACTGACCAAGGTATCACAGGTGAGAACTCAGACAGAGCTGATCATTACTTAGACTCCCATGCAAAGATGGTCTTCTCTGGGGTTAGTCACGGAGGAGCTGTGGTGATGTTTTATGTATGGACTCCATGTCCACAATTCAGCAGCCCAGTTAGTACTGACATTTCAGTTCCTGGGACAAAGGAGAGCATCTGATCTCTTTTCTCTGTCTGGGAAATGACACAGGTGATTCCTACTGAGGAGAACACCGAGGAAGTTCTCAATTCCACAGGATCATGTACCTGTCCTGGATTTCTCAATCATGTATCAGGTACATGTGTCATGAAATTAGTTCAGGCACTGCATGTTTGTCATCTGTGTAGATGTTGTCACCATGTATCAACACACTTGAGAACTGCATCATGTAAACATCCTTTCTGAGGATGTATTCACTGATATATGAGGAAATATGATAAATCAAGTAAATCTCTATCAGTTCAGTAAATGTACTTTATTAACATATTCACCAAGCCATCAGGAAGGATCAGCACTGTGTAATCCAATGGAGGTGAGATCTCTGACTCAACACAGGACATGAATACAGGCAGCAGGGTGGTGCTTTTTACTCCAACACTGGAGTAAAAACTTGGGAAGCAGGTGTTCCCTAGTTGGAACTTTCCATCATGAAACAGAGTCAGGACACAGGGTCTTCTGTGGAGCTTGTCTGTAATAAATCACACATGATGTCCACTCAGAGATTTGTGGGGGGCACATCACATGTGATAGGCTCTCACTGTGAGAAGGTGACAGGAGAGGAGCTGTGTTAAAATAGAGTGGGAGCAACCATTTCAGACAAACAACCTGGTATGTGTTCCTTCTCCAACCTGTGCAGGGTGTGGGCTCAGCACAGTCACCTTTGCACTGGGCCCCTGACATTACATTTCCCAGAGTTGATCACACACCTAACAGGGAAGATGTATCCTGACTACTTGATTGAAAACTGCAGACAATCTTAAAATTTTCACCCCCACATGCAGCTAAAGACTAACTTTGCTTGTCTGCAATGATAGATGGTTGTCCCCTCTAGTTCTGTACCTGCATTTCTCCATATGTCTCAGACACTCCTTGCCTTAACCCTTACTCAGGGCAATATTTAGGTTTCTGCCTGAATCTCTATTTCATAAGTAACATTTTTACTCTCAGATTAAAACACTAGATTTTGCTCACTTTGTTCTTTTATTTTTAGAGGGTAATTCAAAGGCAATCCTGCAGTAAGAAGCTACACAATGAATCATGAGGACACTGTGCTGAGTGAAGGGATACATGCACACCTGAGGAAACACTATAAACAGTCTGTCTTTCATCAGGACTCTCAGACAGTCCAAGCCCAGCTGCTGGGGGCAGCATGGTGGTTGAGCAGAGCTCATGGGATGGACATGCTGACCTGCCCTTCCAAAGAAGCATCCTGTTATTCAGGGTTATTGGATTCCAGAGGTCACCTGCCCATCACTGCACCTGGACTTAACAAGCAGCACCTGTATTTGGTTTGTGTCAAGGGTAGATATTATGGAGAGTTCTCACCGAAAAAAAGCAGGCAGGCAGGACTTCAACTTCAGTGTGAGAGCATGAAGAGCTATAATGGCTTCAGTCTTATTCAAAATGCAGACATTGCTTTTTAAAACCACACTTGGACTGGGTGTGATCCTATTGGAACACCGACACTGAAGAATATTTCTCTCCAGAATAAATTTCAACAGTGATAACACTGATACAATATATGCTAACACACATCCTTCCCTTCTCAATTCCAGTGCAGCAAATGCATTCAAGACAGACACTTTTAAGAGCACAGTTTGTGTGTTTCCAGCCCCTGGTCACAGGTTCATTTTCTAGAAGAGATGTCTGTGTCGTCCATTCATCCACAAAGTGCTGGCCACTAAGGTTAAGATCCATACAGCTGCCACCAAACTACAGGGCTCACTCTGTCTAACTGACCCCACTCCTGGGATGGAGGCCTTGTCTTAGGCATAGCCCGCTGGTACTCTGGGTTACTGACAATCCCACTCTGACTTCTCTGGCTGGGTTCACCCACCAGAGCAATAGGGTCATGGAGACAAGTACTGCCACATAATCATATTTGAGCACTCAGCTCCTTACTGAGTGTGGAGTTCAGCAAACTTTGGCCCCAGCAGCAGGTGAATAATCAGTCTCACAGTGTTCTCAGGAAAATGGCTAGAAATCAGCCATCAGGTAGAGTCCAGATTTATTCCCATGGTGATGAAGTCATTCCCAGAAGAGTATGGAGGTGATGGAGTTCTGGGTAAGGTGAAAAGCCATTGCACGAAATGGGGATCAGTGGAGTATCAGCTACCATGGTGTCTTGTCCTTGTGGGAGAACAAATGACAGAGGTGCCTGGAGGAGCCAGCTGCTGTCAGGACAACAGCAGACCTACTGGTGGACACTGTGCATTCACAGGAGCCTGGAGGTGTTTATTTCCATATGTGTAGCAGTCCACTCATCAAGCCCTGCAAAGAACGAGAGTGTGGTCAGTCTACACGGAGTGTAGCTTTCAGCCTGGTAACGGTGAGAGAGACACAGAAAGTCCCACCTCCCACTGTCCTCCTGAGGTTCACCTGTGAACATCAGGAAACACCCCTTTGGAGTCCTTTATCCTGGCACATTCCACACTGAGTGATTCCTGAGACTCAATGGCATTAATTCCTATGTTACCTGATCATTATTTTATTGCTGAGTAGATTCCATTCATGCATGTTCCCTAGTTTTCTTACTTCAAAATTAGAAAAAACTTTTGGGATGTCTGCAACTTTTTCAAACACAAATAAAGGACCTCTAAGTATGTACTTATGTTATACTATGAACATAGAATTTGTTATTCTGGATCAAACACTCGGTCACATTTTAAGTATAATTTCATAATAAGCTGTGATGCACTTTGTTAAGAAAGGAAAAAATAGTAACTTGCTGAAGAAGAGGTCAGTAGTTCCTGGTAATATTTCTTCTGCAAACATGTTTACTTTGTTTATTGCCTGCAGTAAAAAAACTCAGAAACCAGATTCAGAGAGAAGAAGGCAGGGTCCCTGGATGCAGCTGTGAACTCTGAAAGTAAATCTCGGCTCTCAAGAGGAAGCTCCTTCAGTCTCTACCAGGTCCACACCTGCCTCTGGACTGTTCTCTACGATTGGTGAGAGGAGAGGGCCCTCTGGTGTCCTGAGTGGTCCTGCAGGCCAGCCCTCCTGCTTCCCCCAGGGAGGTTTGTGTCTGGGCTCACACTGACTTCCCCTCACTTTGTCTTTCACACAGTGAAACACTGCCATGTCCTCGACTGTGAGACTGCCCAGTATTAAATGAACTTGGCTCTTGGAGGAATCCCTGCTGATTCTCAGTCTAGATTTCAGCGTTGAGCTGTAGTATGTACTTCCACCACCCCACTTAGCACTGAACCACTCCAGCCCCTTCCCTGGACCTTGGCAGATCCAATGCACACCACAGTTTATTATAGAGAATCCAGAGAGCACAGGTGAGGGAGAGGGTCTGAGAGAACTTCACCAGTCCTGGACTAGACTTCTGCAGTTGCACCTGGAACAGGACTCATGGGTACAAGGTGCATCAGACCCCCTCAGTCATGTGAAGTCACTAGCATCCCATAAAACTATTTCTGAAACTTGAGACACTCACTCAGGGGGGCTGTCGCCAAGCACAGGAAGAGACCCAGCTTTCTCATCTTCTCTAGAAGAGAGTTCTGCCTTCTCGAAAAACCTCAGCACCCTGTCCGGAGACAGTTGTGCAAACCCACATCTCAGAGAACATTTTAAACTGGATCAGAGAATGAAATGTGCACGTAGGGGATTCTGTTTTCATAATTAAGGAGGGACTTAGGTCACTGCTCCATGTCCTCCTGGTCCCTGAGAAAAGTTTGTCTCTCAGACTAGATGGTGTGGATCAGAAATGGGAATATAGTTTGGTTATGAGACATCATTGAATCATGACAATGGGCAGCCATTCTATCCACATTTAAAAATTGAAGATGGACTGGATGAGGAACCACACTCTTAATTTCATGTGTTATTAAAGTGGATATTAAAGCTGATTGACATTATGCCCATACATCTGCCCAAGTTGAAGAAATTACATGGAGTAGATTCATTTTTGCCAGATTGGAAAATCATAATTTTATAAAAGATAACAGTTGATGTGAATATTGATGTAAAAATAAGAGTAAAACCAGAAAGTCTTCCCCTTGACCTGGCTGAGGTTCCTGGGCCTCAAGGTGGTGGTGCAGATGCAGCCTCTGTGTCAGCCCAGCTCCAGGGCATGCATCACACTGGTCAGGTCCTTCTGCCAGGAGTACAGCTCTGGTACTTCAAATGAGACCGATATTATACATGCTATGTCCTTCCTTTCATCTCACTTACCACAGGAGAGTACAGGCAAACCTTTCCCACAGGTGAGGATCTCAGGAGGACTCCCAGGTTCCTAGACCACACGGGGAACTGAAAAACTGGAATTATCATTACCCAGAAACACAGGCACTCACTCTGGGCCAGCAGGTGTTCTGAGATGTGTGTGGATAACGGCCTGTTTCCTGGTCACAGAGGTTCGGTATAAAAACTGGCATCTTCGAGTACACTTTTAACCACGAATGGTGGTAAATCTAGTGGCTGATGTCCTAGGAAGGGAACTAGGAGCTCATGATGGGCCAAGGTGACAGATAAAGGGAAGCCAAAGTGAAGAACAAGTGGACCTTTTATTAAATCGTCAAACTGAGATGAAACACCTGATGGAAATTAACAGCCTGGTAAGTGCTTAAAACCAGGTTTTCATTTTTTTCAAATAGTTTTTTAAATTTAAGTATTGTTCAAGTACAGTTTTCTCTATTTTACTCCCATCCCAGCCCACCCTCCCAGTGCTCCCCACCTCCCTCCCATTTCCACTCACCTTATTGTTGTCCATGTGTCCTTTACATTAGTTCCTATAAATCCTTCCCCTTTTCCTTCTGAAATTCCCTCTCCTCTCCCCTCTAGTCGCTTTCCCCCTGCTCTGTATTTCAGTGCCTTTTTATTTTGTTGGCTTGTTTGTTGTGTTACTAGTTTCCTGTTAAAGGTGAGATCATATGGTATTTGTCTTTCACTGCCAGGCTTATTTCACTCAGCATAATGCTTTCCAGTTGCATCCACACTGTTGCATAGGATGGTAGCTCCTTCTTTCTTTCTGCTGCATAGAATTCCATTATGTATATGTACCATAGTTTTTTGATCTATTCATTTACTGATGGGCACCTAGGTTGCTTCCAACTCTTGGCTATTGTAAATTGTACTGCTCTGAATATTGGGGTGCATGGGTTCTTTGGGATTGGAGTTTTAGGGTTCTTAGGCTATAATCCCTGCAGTGGAATTGCTGGGTCAAAAGGCAGGTCCAATTTTAGTTTTCTGAGAAAATTCCATACTGTTTTCCGTAATGGTTGTACCAGCCTTCAGTCCCACCAAGAGTAACTAGAGTCCCCTTTTCCCCACACCCTCTTCAACATTTGTAGTTTATTGCTTTGTTTATGATAGCCATTCTCACCAGTGTAAAGTTGTATCTCATTGTGGTTTTAATTTGCATCTCTCTGACAGCTAGTGATATTGAGTATCTTTTCATGTGTCTCTGGATCCTCTGCATGTCCTCCCCAGAGAAATGTCTGTTCAAGTCCTTTGCCCACTTTGTTTTATTGGGTTGCTTATCTTCTTGTAGTGAAGTCGTGTAAGTTCTTGTATATTTTGGAGATTAAACCTTTATCTGAGGTATCATTGGCAAATATGTTTTCCCATACAGTTGGTTTTCTCTTTATTTTAATACTGTTTTATTTAGCCATGCAAAAGCTTTTTATTTTGATGAGATTCCATTTGTTTATTCTTTACTTTATATCTCTTGCTCTAGGGGACATATCAGTAAAATAGTTGCTGCATGAAATATCTGAGATTTTCTTGCTAATGTTCTCTAGTACGTCAATGCAGTCATGGCTTATATTTAAGTTTTTTATCCACCTTGAATTTATTTTGGTGTATGGTGTAAGTTGGTGCTCGAGTTTCATTTTTTTGCAAGTAGCTGTCCAGTTCTCCCAACACCATTTGTAGAAGAGGCTATTATTTCTCCATTTTGTGTTGCTGCCCGCTTTGTCGAATATTACTTGCCCGTAGAGATTTGGGCTTATTTCTGGGCTCTCTGTTCTATTCCATTGGTCTATGTACCTGTTTTTTATGACAGTACCAGGCTGTTTTGATTACAGTGGCTTTGTAATACAGTTTGATATAAGGTATTGTGATCCATCAGACTTTACTCTTCTTTCTCAAAATTGCAGCTGCTATTTGGGGTCATTTATGGTTCCATAAAAATGTTTGAAGTGTTTGTTCTATGTCTGTGAAGTATGTCATTGGTACTTTAGTAGGTATTGCATTGAATCTGCAAATTGCTTTGGGTAGCATGGACATTTTGATTATGTTAATTCTGCCAATCCATGAACACAGTCTATGTTTCCATTTGTTTATGTCTTCTTTGATTTATTTCTTCACTCTTGTGTAGTTTCCTACATACAGGTCCTTTACCTCTTTTTTTTCCTAAATATTTTGTTTATTTATCTTTAGCGGGGAAGGGAAGGAGAGAGAAAGAGAAATATCAATGTATGGTTGCTTCTCGTGCATTCCCTGTTGGGAACTGGGAACTGGTGCCTGCGGGGAACTGGCCTGCAACCCAGGCATATGCCCTGACTGGGAATCGAACCGCGATCTTCTGGTTCACAGGCCTGCACTCAATCCACTGAGCTACACCAGCCAGGACCTCTTTTAGCTCTTTGGTTAAGTTTACTCCTAGGTATTTTGTTTTTCTTTTTGCTGTATTGAATGGAATTTTTTTCTCGATTTCTGCTTCCATTTTTTCATTGTTGGTATACAAAAATGCCCTCAATTTCTGGATATTGAATTTGTATTTTGCTGTTTTGCCAAATTTATTTACTTGGTTGACCAGATTTGGGGTAGAGTCTATAGGATTTTCCTTGTACACTATCATGTCATCTGCAAACAGTGACAGTTTTGTTTCCTCCTTCCCGATTTGGATGAATTTTTTTTCCTTTTTTTTGTCTGATTTGTGTGGCTAAAATTTCCAATACTACATTGAATAGAAGTGGTGAAAGTGGACAACCTTGTCTTGTTCCTGATCTTAGTGGAAAATATTTTAGTTTTTGCCCATTGAGTATGATGTTGGCTGTAGGTCTCTCATATATGGCCTTTATTATACTGAGGAATGCTCCCTCTATTCTCACGTTGCTGTGTTTTTATCATAAATGGATGTTGCACCTTATCAAAAGCTTTTTCCACATCTATTGTTATGAGCATGTGGTTTTTGTCTTTGCTTTTGTTTATGTGATGTATTACATTTACTGGTTTATGAATATTGAACCATCCTTGCATCCTTGGGATGAATCCCACATGGTCATGGTGAATGATCTTTTTAATGTATTGTTGGATGTGGTTTGCCAATATTTTCTTGAGGATTTTTTAAAATATTTTATTTATTTGTCTTTAGAGAAGAATGCAAGGAGAGAAGGAGAGAAATATCAATGTATGGTTGCTTCTTGTGAGTCCCCTGCTGGGAACTGGCCTGCAACCCAGGCATGTGGCCTGACTGGGAATCGAACCGCGATCATGTGGTTCACAGGCCTGCACTCAATCCACTGAGCTACACCAGCCAGGCCTTGTGAAGGATTTTAGCTTCTGTGTTCATCAACAATATCAGCCTGAAGTTTTCTTTCCTTGTTGTATCTTTATCTGGTTTTGAAATTAGGATTATGATGGCTTCATAAAAAGAGTTTGGGAGTCTTTCATCATTTTGGATTTTTTGGAAAGCCTATGAAGAATAGGAGTTACTTCTTCCTTAAATGCTTTGTAGAATTCTCCTGTGAAACCTTCTGGTTCAGGGCTTTTGTGCTTTGGGAGGTTTTTGATTACCACTTCAATTTCATTTGCTATTATTGGTCTTTTCAGGCTTTCTACTTCTTCATTGAATTTTGGGAGATTATATTTTTCTAAAAATTTATCTCAGGTTTTCTTCCTTGAGTCTCACAAGCCCCCCATACACAAAAAATTCCACTGCATTCCCCATTATTTAATAGTGCACACTGAGGCATGGGGGACATATGAAAGACTGAGGACATCCATGGAACAGTTATGAGATTGCCTCAGGTGACATATGTCTCAGGAGACTTTGAGTTTGTCAACAAAGACCTGAGAATGAGGGGTTTGTACAGTCACAAGGGGTTTTGATGACATCTTTTGTGGAGATGGCAACACTGTATTGGAAATACTGGGGGGCACCTATTAGGTTTCCAGGGCACTGGTCAGTATGGCCAGAAAGCAGAAAAAAGATGGGCATGCTCTGGAAGAACAGTGAGATCACCTGCTCCAGGAGCAGCATATCTGTGCCCTAAGGGACACCTGTGTTATTTAACCATTTACCATCCCCTGCCCCAACATGGAGGAAGATAACTTAGCCCCTGCCCAGGGCCCTGTCCAGCCCAGAAATGTGTGTGCTGAACTGCCCCAGAGGGCTCTCAGTCTGGACAGGTCTTCTCCAACTCACGTGCCTCTGTGATGTTCCTCTGAGATGCATTTCAAATGACACATAAGTGTCTCTTGTCCCATGTTTCCAGAAGCTTTAGAGACTCTGAGACACAGCTAAATGCAACCTGTCAAAGGCCTTGTCACTTTTGTTACTCCCATGCCATGTGAGCTCAGAGGCATACACTGGCTACTGGCTCAGGGGGACACTGTAATGTGAAAATTTATGGTGACAATGAGTTTCCTGAGAAGGGAGCATGCATTCTGGGCAGCAGGGTCCTGTGTGTGGTGAGGATCATGTGGTGAGGTTGGGGGTTCCACCATCATTATGGTGACACCGTGAGGTAGAGAGTGCTGACCCTAAAGACATGCCACCCACATTATATCCCCCCCCCAAGAGCACTCGGATCTTGCAAAGTACTGCTCCCTAAGGACATGTCTCACCCTCTGCCCTTGACCCCACGCATCCACCTCACACACTTCTCTCATCTCAGTGATGCTGTAGCCCAGAATCCTTGATCAGGCTCACCCTGTTCCCAGACACCATTTCCAAGGTAATATCCCCAGGACAGGCACACTCTGTCTGAGGTTCTTGTCCAAAAATGAGCTCCTGAGAGCGACCTTGCACACCAGCCCACTGCAGCAGTCCAGACTCCATTCCAACTCTGCAGAGTCAGGAGTCACCAGTTCTCCTGGAAAACATGTGCCCACCTCTCACTAGTGCTGGTGTGACATTTTTGGTAAAACATACACTCACTAACACTCACTCTTTTAATCAATTTAAAATGGACACAGCGACATTAAGTACACGCACTCCATATGCAACCGTCATCGCAATCCAGACCCAGAAAAAATTGACTCGGTTCTCATTATATAATAACTCCTTCCTTCTTGTCCCCATCCCAGCCACATTTCCAGTGCTCTGTCTCCACACCCTTGACCACTATGTTTCTCAGAGACATGGATACATACAGCTGCTGTGATTCTGAGAATGATTTATTTCTCAGGGCATTATGCCTGCAAGGGTCTTCTGTGTTCTGGTATCTGTTGACTTTTTATTTTTCTTTTTTTAAAGAGGAATGGCATTTTGTGGTGAGGATGGAGCACATCTTGCTTATTCAGTTTCCTCTTCCATCTCTCTTGTTTTCACAAGCTGTCAGTTGACTGTAAAAGGTGTTTTTGCTGTTTTCTTGATCAGGAAAGAGGGGCACAGAATAGGGAAAGTGGACAACAAACTGAGGTAAAAAGAGTCAATGTATAATCACATGACATGGACAAGAAGCACCCGTAACTCAGAGGCTGTGCTGAGTTAGACAAACAGTAATGATTTCCATAGTGTTGCTTGAGGTTTCTTTCACGATCTCCTGCCCATCCTGGAAGAAGCAAATGAGGAGAATGGGGAAGAAGGAGACACAGTCTTTGTGATGGGGGAAGGGTGGATGGGGCCCTGGTTTCTGACAAGGACCAGATCCACATCCAGATTACACTTGTCTCAGCCTGCTGTTCCTGGGACAGGAGCACATATTCTTCCCCTGCATTGTATCTCTGATGAAATAGCGGAATATGACAGAAAGAGGGTTCAGGGGAAATTGAGGAGTGACAGAGATATGAGGATAACAGAGGATTCTCAAGGTTACTTCCAGGCAAAACCTGGCAGCCCTGAGACACAGGAGGAGCCCATGTGCCCTGAGTGCTGGAGGAAATGCCAAAGCTCATGTGGACACTCCATTTCCAAGGACATCAGTGAAAAGAGTCACATTGGTGCCCTACAGGACTTCAACATTCAGGCATGACCACCCCTACCTGGGAGGGCAATCTGTTTCAAAAAGTCCACTCATTTTAAATACCCTCATGGAAGCACCCAGATAATGTGGGGGCACCAATTTAATCTGAAGTGGACCTCTTAAACTGACTGCCCCATAACCCATGTATTCAAAACTCTCAACAGACTCAGGCAGCCTTCTCCACACATCATCCTCAATAGTGTCTTCATAATCATAAACCTAGGAAATTTATCTGCTGAATGAGGAATCAGAGGAATGGCTAATGAATCTCACCGGATGAGACCTCAGCATTAGGGTCAAAGACAAAAGTCAGTAAAAATCCAGAGAAGCCCCTGCATTCACACCTCATACCTCACACTTCATGGAGGAAATGTGAACTCCGCACCCTTGAGAATGGCTTCAGTGCAGGATGTCTAGCTAAGGAATCTTGGACCATCCTGAATCTGTGACCTTTGGAAAGAAACAGCTAGCCCACGACCTTTGATACAATGAGAAAATTCTCAGACAGTGGAAAGAGCCACTCAAGTTGTCCCACCAAGACCCCTGTCTACTCGCTGGTGAGATCTTACCTGCTTGCTCATAATCCTGGATTGGTGTTGACACAAATGCATATCTATCTCCCTTTCCCTTCTTATTGCAATTTTTAGGTGGACTCAGCAGTCTGAATCCAGGTTTCTATACTGGATGTCTGGGAGTTTTGAACCTTACCCACTTTATCCACATCTTCCTTCATCTGAACACATTGGTAAGAAAGCCTAGGGTATCACTCCTTTGACCCCGTTGGAACAGTTGATCCAGCCAAGACCCTGCTCAACCCAAGAACCTTCACCAGCCCTAAACCTTGACAACAACACACCCAGAGACAATTTCCTGGCCTGACTCTCAGGTTCCAGTTCTCCCCTCCTGGAGAAGCATGTCTGACCCTCCCAGGATTCAGTAATGTCAGAACTGTGCTCCATGTGATCCTATGGTGTGTGGGCACCATCAGACTCAACATCTGAAGCTACTTGAGTTGTGAGCACCTCAGAGTTTGCACAGAGGCCACAGTCACAGGTGATGCATCACTGTGCTAGGACAATTACCACCACCAGCAAGTCTTTCTTCTCATTCAGGATGGACCACTGCTCTGCCGCCAGATGATGGCAGGGGAGTCCTGGAAACTGCTGTTTGATGTGTAATAGTCTCCCCTGTCAGTGTCCACATAGTGACTCAGGAGTAGATACAGAAGCAGATGTCATATGAAGTAGAAACCCCAGACTAACACAGAAACCCAAGGCCCACATTTACTCCCCTCTCTGTGTCTCTCACACAGTGATACGTGGCCATATCCTCATTGGTCATGGAGCTCAGCTGCAGGAGCACTGGTTCCTGGATATGTCAGCAGTGATGGAGATGAGGTCCCAGGAGCTGGCCTATACTTTGTGCCCCTTGTGCAGTACCTGATACACCTCAGCCCCTTCTCTGGAGCCTGGTGGATTCAATCCAGTAGATAACTCTAGTGATTGAGCAGGTGAGGGAGAGGATCTAAAAGAGCTTCACCAGTCCTGATCCCAATTCCCATAACTACATCTGAGACAAGACATCTGGGAACAAGGGATCTCAGTCCCTGTCAGTCACATACCATCACCTACATTCAAGATACCTGTGTCTGTCTTCTGAGACAGTCAACCCTGGGGACTTTCACCAGGTGCAGGAGAAGACCAAAAAGCCCCTTATTCTAGGGCATAGTTCTTTCTTCCCCAGAGATCTCAGCCCTGTGTGAGGAGAGAGCTATGAACCTCACAGACCAGGGGAGGCTTTATCTGGAGCTGGGAGAGAAATTTGTGTGTAGGGGACTCTCTTCTCTTAAGTGGGCAGGGACTGGGTAAGTGTACCTACTCAGCATCTCTTCTCCTGACCACATAACCTGTGTGACCTCTGATGAGAGGGAAGTGGGTTCTAAGGTGCATTGCAAAAATGTCAAAGATAGCTCCATCTTTCTGAGTGTAAGGGGAATTTTTAAATCTCACTGTCTTCTGTAAATATTAAAATGATTAGCTTTATGTCCATACACATTCCAAAACATAAAACATAAAAATATTCACAATTGAGAACATTTCACAATCATACTTTTAAGTTTAGCAATATGTTGATTACAAGGTGGTTATAAGTATGGTCCAAACATATACAACAGTTTTAACAAGACCCCATTTTCTCTAACTCAAACACATATCAACATGGTTATGTGAGTAACTACAAAGTGTGGGCAGGTGGGAGTCCCTTAATTTTTGCTGTGCGAGTCTTGTAATTGTGTTCAAGGTTCTTTGTGTTAGCTCTCTCTTAAGGCACTGCGATCTACAGCTGAGAACCCTAAAAAATTACATCAGACAGAAGGACATGTTTACATAAAACACAGAAAAAAACAACCACTAGACCTCTCTATAATGAAGTAGTGTGCAAATATTGTTGAGATGATGTGAAGAGAGTCCTGAAAGACCCATGTTCTCAGATTCTGGTACTAGTGATTTATTGTGTTCAGAGGTACGAGAGTAGGGAGGGGCATGTCCACACCTGTGCTCAGAGGCATGGTCACTGTGAATCTCAAAGGAGCCATGTCCATCTCCAGCTGCCATTAGAGGGCTGGACCCTGTGGCCAAAGGGTCCTGGATTTTTGCATTACATAGAATGTCTTTAATATTCAGTATACAAAATTTTGAATTTGAATAATTTAAAAATATGCTCTGTAATCTATGTTTGCCTTTTCAATCCTTTTTCAGTACCTCAGTGGGACAAAGAATTTTAATTTAACTAAATTTAATTCATCAATATCTCATCTCAATACTTCAACTCAAAAATCACCAGAGAGCTGTCACAGACTATGTCCTGCACTTCCCTGACAATTTGATTAAGAACTCTATGGCCCTGTGATTGCGGAGAGGAGCAGCAATGCTGGTTCAAAAATGCTGAGAGTCATGTTCAGAGAAGCAGCTCCCTGTCTGACAGTTGTCCCACAGAGACAAGGCAGGTCTTCCCCAAGGGTGAGGCCCCACAGGGGGCCCATGTCAGTGATTGTAACAATGAGTGCCAAAGGGGATGGGCCAGTCACCATATTCCAATTTCATGCATCTTTCAGGTGCCATTCAAAAGGATAAACATTTTGGGGAAAATATATTTTACATCTGAAGCATCACATTAAACATATCAGCTCTTGCCAAATTCTATGACTCCATTTTCCTGTGCTGTCACATGCACATAGGGTTCTGCGTGAACACCAGACCATGTGTCTGACCATGTTCCCATACAGTACTAATGGACCTCAAATATCCCTATCATTTTGGGGCATCATCAGTGTTGTAATGCCATAGTGCCTCACAGGGCTCACAGGTTCTTTTTGTTGACCGTCCCGTTGACATAACTACTGCACTACCAGTGTTATAAAAGCACAGCTCCTGGGGTCACAGTGGTGACTGAGACATTCAGGTGTGTTCAATTGCACTGTGACATTCACACAGGACAAGCAGGCACAGTGATGCATTTTTCAATTCCTATGTGTCCCCACCTGCACAGAACTATAAAACCATTTGAGACATCAGCCTTGCTCTAAGTATAACTTCATCTGAAGACATGTATTCATGAACCCACATGCTTTTCTTTTTAGTAATAATTATATTCCCTGTGTTTAAGCACATGCCTCTAAATTACATGGAGGCTCAGAGACCCTGATTCTTGACGTCAAAATTTTTATAATCCTGGCACTTGTATTGCTATTGTGTAGTAAACATTTATTGTATCTCCTGTTCCAACTACTTTGTACAAAGATGTCTTAATTAAATTATTACATTTTGTACTTTTCTGTGAATTTTAATAAATGCATCTTTTAATTCCGAAACTAACAAAAATTTGGATGGGAAGCAATGTGTTGACTTCCTCAGTCCATGCTTTCTCTGTGAGTCCGAGTACAACCAAGTCTCCTGTGAGGCTACGTGAACGCTGTCCCATTGACCTGTGTCCATCCTTCCAAGAGCAACACTTGGCCTTTGCATTGTGGGTGTTGACAAGTCTCCATCAACTTGTACAGATTTCTCAATTATATATTAAAATACTAATGTGTGTGAAGAAATGGTTTTCTCGAGGTCCTTGAAAAAGAGCTCCAGCCAGCATCTGCACCTTTCTCGGGTCATCACTGTAAATGCTAGGCACACACATCCTGGTTGAAGGTGCTAACCCTCTGGCTTCACCTATCAATGGAAGTACAAGCCGTCACAGAATCTTGGAAGTCAGAGATGCTTTGGACATTGGTGTGAGATCAAGGACATCTCATGTGTCTGTGTTTCACACTCACCCTCTGTCATCCCACTATCTGTAAAGAGGCACAGTTCCAGGCTGAAATGGCCACAGCTGAGGATCCATGGAGTGGAGAAAAGCAAAGTTTACCCCAGGACATGGTTGACCTTGTTATTGGTTCCCACACAGGAGGAGTCCAGTGTCAATGCCACATCCCTGACTGAGGTCTGCACCCACTCTGCTCTTTAGAAATTATGCCCCAAGGGGGACAGGAGCCAGTGAAATGTGACTTGTGTGAACAGAAGAGAGCAGAGCTCATCTTCACTGTGTAATATCTAGCCAATTCTGGAACACACAAATGAAGAGCAAATATTTCGTTTTAATAAAAACGATTTCCACCCACTTTAATTTTTTAACCTGTAAATAGCAACATTCCATTTTTAACTTATTCCCAAACTAAAATAATTGCTATATAATCTTGTTCTACACACCTCTGTGCCCCTTTGACTGTACAAGATAGGGTAAATAAACAGTCCAGTATGAACTCCGATATAAAAGTGAACTATGTAGTTCAATGGCCCTGGCTGCTGAGAAAAACATCCTTCTCACCCCTGCAGGACCAGACACTCTGCACCCCATAGTAAGAGAGAAGGCAAGGTGATGAGCGGAGATGTATTATCCTGCCTGAATGTTCCCACACTGTTCCTTTCCCAGCCACCAGGACTGTGGTGGAGTCCGTGCAGTGGAAATAGCCTCCTGGTGAGTGTGGGCACACACTCATGATTCTGGTAAATCAGCTGTTACACATTTTCCTCTTCATGTGTACACAACACATATTTCAATAGATCATTTCAGTTCCCATGGAAAGAGAACTATTAAAATGTTATGGAGCACAGGAAGTCAACCTGATATGGTGCTTTTTTGCTCATTGTCAGATTCTATGGGAAGAAAAAATGTGTCCTCAATGTGATATAGTGTATGTCAGCTGTCCATGAAGTGCGATATCTGCATTGAATTCCTTCCATAGTCCTTCAGCAGTGGTGCCTGCCACAGGGTCTGTGAAGCTTAGAACAGAACAAGCACCTGCTTCTTGTGGGACACATACACAGCCTCCTTTGACCATGGGATGTGGCTTCACATGCTCACAGTGAAGTGTGGTGGCCATTCCTCAAGGATGTCAATCCCATGACCAACTGCCATCTCAGGCTGGCAGACAGTATAGTGGTTGCTGGCACATGGCTCCTGCATGGGTGCAGGAGAAATATATGGATTAGAGCACATCATGGTCTTGCACAAGCTCCCTGTGTCCATTCACCACAAGGTCCCTGGTGGCTACTTAAACAGGGACACTGGGAAGTCCCCTTGCTTGCTCCTATGTCCTGGAAATTTCTTCTAACAGGATGTGGCAGGCTTTACACAACGTGTTCCTTACACCCTAGGGTGTTCTGTAGGCTTGGCTCCATACAGTCATCTCTGTCACGACCAGGATTCCACTACCATCTTTCTGGGCCATGGACACTGCACTGGACAACACCCATGTGTCTTTCACACCAGAGCACTGTGACAGTTCAGGCCAATCAGAAAAATAAGCCTGTGATTTATCTCTCTGAGCTGATTTGCTCTTACATTTTGCCCCAGTAATTTCCAACATTGTCAGTGTGTATGCCGTTCACACAAAGGCCTGTATATATCTTTAAAAATGCTGCCTGTTACCCAAGAAGCTTCTTAGTTGTCATTTGGGAGAAGTTCAAGGACAAGTATCTACATGGCAATAGGAACCAACAGAGCCCCCTTTTCTCCAGTGTCAGCCATGGGAAAAGACTGGCTCCCTGACCAAGAACACTAGTGGAAGCCTCTAGCATTCATCTGCTGTCACATATCAGTGTAATTATTCCCATTTTAATTCAGAACTGTCCTGGGCAGTTGTCTTTAGGGAAATGCTTGTCTCTCAGACCATGGCCTTATGGATAATTTGGGTTCCAAATTGCTTCATGTTCTTCAGTCATAGGGGGCTTTGCATGCTAAGTAGTCAGCATAGGATTATATATACAGGGTATTTCTGCACCCTTTTATTGGGGAATTTCTGTGTAAAAATTCCAGCACTTTACACAGGTGAACTCTGGAGCTTCATCACATAGTCTGGTCTGAGTCAGTGCGACTTGTATATACATCCTCAGTTGTGTCGGAGAGTGAATATTGGTGGTCAAACACACAGATCAAGGCATTGCTGGTGAGAATTCAGACATCATTAGTCATTACTCAGACTCCCTTTCAAAGGGGTCTTCTCTAGGGTTGGTCATGGAGGATCTGTGTGATGTTCCATATGTGGACTCCGTGTCCTCCCAACCTAGCAGCTGAGTAGGCACTGAGTTCCCCTTAGTTCCAGGAACAGACACGAGTATCTGTTTGGTTTTCAGTGTCTGGGGGATGTCACAGGTTCCTCTTACCAAAGAGTACTGAGAAAGTCCCCATTTATTTTTTTTAAGATTGTATTTATTTATCTCTAGAGAGGAAAGGAAGGAGAGAAGGGGAGAAACATCAATGTGTGGTTTCCTCTCGTGAGTCCCCTGCTGGGAACTGGCCTGCAACCCAGGCATGTGCCCTAACTGGGAATCGGACCACGATCGTGTGGTTCACGGGCCCATGCTCAATCCACTGAGCTACACCAGCCAGGGTGAGAAAGTCCCCATTTCTACAGGGCCCTGGACCTGTGCTAGATTTAGCAAGCATGTGACATTTCTGTGTGCCACTACTTCATTAAAGTAAGTGCATATGTATCTTCTATGCTTTGCTTGTCATTATAATTTATCATCACACATAGGGCCTACATCAAGAAAATGTCCTTCAAACATTCACAGTAATCTAATGAATAATATAAATATCTATTGTCTCAGTAAATTAAACCTTTTTCCCATAAAATCAAATTACCTTGGGTTATTGTCCAAGACCAGATAAAGAAAAATACTTTGCTAAATTCAATAACCATGGGTCCTGCGTGCCCCCTGGTGCCTTGGTTGCTCCATGCAGCCCAGGTTTTCTGTCTCCAGCAGGGAGGTTTTTGTCTGTGGTTACAATGACCTCCCCTCACTTTGTTTGAGTGTAGTAATGCAGGGCTGTGTACTTGACTTTAATGTTGTTCATCAGGTACAGTGTGTTCTTCATATTGTCCCTAGAGATGGTGAATAGGCCTTACACAGTCTGCATAGTATTTCTGACTTCCATCACTCCATATAACTGCCACCAATTCCAGCCCCTTGCCAGTAGCTTGTGCATTCCCACTGCATTCCATATGTATTGAAGGTGAATCCAGAGGCTACACAGGAGAGACTCAGAGACCCCCCCCAAGCTGAACCAAGCCTCCCTCAGACTTTATCAATTGCATATCACACTGGACAGATGCAAATACAAAGATATAAGTTAAGGAACAATCACATGTCCACTGTTCCTCTCATATCCACTCACATACTCAGTATCTCTCATTCTCCACAAATTACCTCTTAAAATAGCAACAAGGAAAACCCAGCTGAGCCAAAACTCCATGGTGAGAGATCTCTGTTCTGTCCTGAGCAGGGACTGTGGACTCCTGGGAATCCTGGCCTGGGCTCCTGTTCCAGAGCTGCACGTCAGTTCTGGGACACTTTTCATAAGAAGAGGTCCCCTATTTGCATGACCTCCTGCTATATATGGAGCTGTGCGTTTGAACCCTGACATGAAGGACAATGCCCCAGAGGTTGAAATGTCTATGGGCACATGCTTGTTACAAATTACTCTGCACATTGGAACCTCTGCCATCTCCCCTGACTCAACTGTTCTAGGAGATGGGTACAAAACATAGGAGAGTAAATTTTTATAAAAGATCAGTATTTAAAATGAGAGATTCTTCTAAAGTAACCAGCAATGACACACCAAGAGAATCCAAGGCTTATGAATAGAGGAAGCATTAAAGCTGCAGGAGGTTCCTGTTCAGGTGACAAAGTTCCATTGGACCTTATTCCTTTTATGAAGCAATCAGAGTATGAATTAAGAACACAGAGAGATCCTAGAGAATGTGTACCCAGTGTTGGAGGAGGTCTGTGTGGAGCATGGGATACAGAAGCATGAAATCTACAGAGAAGGACACAGTGCACCTGGGACATATTCTTCAGTGGAGTTTGGTGCTGAATGTTCAGCATCTTCATTGCTCACTTTTTTAAAAAAAATGTCCTAGAGTATGTGGTAAAACCAGGTTCCACCATTGGAAACTCAGAATAATCTCAGCCATGACTCAGGTGAACATGTAGTTGGAATTTGGGGGGGTAAGTATTTTTAAATTAAAAAATTTTCTTTATGATTGAAACAATACAAGTTACTAATACAAAATAACAGAAAATAAATAAAATCATAATTGACATGAAAAACATCATTTTCTCTGTCCATTGATTACCAGGTAAATAAATTATTATCTTCATTCGGGGGTTCGTGGATCTAACTTTATGTAAATTTGGTCAGGTGCTTGGGTTCTGTCTTATTTTCACCATCAGCATCTGTGGCTTTCTGGGCATGTGACATAGTTCTAATCAGAAATGAGAACAGGTTAATCCTTGATTCATAAGAAGTAAATTTCAGCTTAAAAATAACCCACAACCTTCGGACCAACTCACTCAACTCCACTCAAAGAAGACGAGCAACCCAATTAAAAAATGAGCAAAGGACTTGAACAGACATTTCTCCAAGGAGGACATCCAGAGGATCCAGAAACACATGAAAAGATGCTTGATATTGTCACCTATCAGAGAGATGCAAATTAAAACCACAATGAGATGCCACTTAACACCAGTCAGAATGGCTATCATAACCAAATAAAAAAAAAAAAAAAACAAGTGCTGGAGAGGTTGTGGGGAAAAGGGGACCCTAGTTCACTGTTGGTGGGATTGCAGACTGGTACAACCACTATGAAAAATAGTATGGAATTTTCTAAGAAAACTAAAAATGAACGTGCCTTTTGACCCAGCAATTCCACTCTTAGGAGTATATCCTAAGAACCCTGAAACGCCAATCCAAAAGAACCTATGCACCCCAATGTTCATAGCAGCACAATTTACGATAGCCAAGAGTTGGAAGCAACCTAGATGCCCATCGGTCAATGACTGGATCAAAAAACTATGGTACATTTACACAATGGAATTCTATGCTGCAGAAAGGAAGAAGGAGCTCCTACCTTTTGCAACATCATGGGTGGAACTGGAGAGCATTATGCTGAGTGAAATAAGCCAAGCGGTGATAGACAAATACCATATGATATCACCGTTAACAGGAATCTAAACAACAAAACAAACAAGCAAGCAAAATATGACCCATGACACTCAAATACGAAACAGGCAGACAGGGTCCAGAGGGGAGAGGGGAGAGAATCATAGGGGTAAAGTGAATGGACTCACATGAATAAGTAGAAAGGACACATGGACAATAATTAAGGTAGGGGGCAGAAATGGAAGGGAGCTGGGGAGCACTGAGGGGGGCAGGGCAGGGAATATAAAACAGAAAACTGTACTTGAATAAGAATTTTTAAAACATAGGACTTTGGGGGATGGAGGGAAGATGGTGGCGGAGTAGGACAAAGGATTTCACTTCTCTCCACGCACAGGAGAAGGACCTGGCTGATCTGCGGAAGAGCACAGCAGATGCCAAACTGGGACCCAGCATATAAGAAGGCAGAACTCCGGAGAGTGTAGCGGACACTGAATGACCAGAGGTTGAGGAGAGGAGAGGACCGCAGATCCACAAGGTGCAGGAGAGCTGCGCAGAGGCGGTGGCGCGCCCCCTGCCAGGCCGCTCCAGGGCCCTGACCAGCCACCCAGGTCTCTGAGAGCCGAGGGTGGCCAACACCGTCTCTGGGAGAGAACTGGTCACCGGAACCACCCCCATCTGGCAGGGCGCAGATTGGAAACCACCATAAGAGCTCGGTCTGCCAGTAGTGGCAGAGAGAGGAGTGAGCATTCGGAAGCAAACCAGACAGCTCTGATAACCCATGCAGTCAGGTTGCTGGCTTGGGAGAACTGAGAGTTGCCAGAGCACTCCCAGCTTCGAGGGGCCTGTGCCTGCTTTTTAGCAGTCCCGGGGAGTCTCGGGCTGCTAACAGGGCCTCCAGAAGTGGGTCAGTTGCGAGCTCCATCCCTACTCAGCCGGCACAAAGCAGCTCCATCCCTGCTTCCCCAGTGGCGCAGACCAGCTCCATCCCTGCTCAGCTGGCGCAGACTGGGAGACACTGTGAATCAAGCATGGATTTTCGGCTTGACCGGCTGCAGAAGCCAGCGCCTGCTCCTTCAGCCACATGCGCCTTCCCAGCCCACGGCTCCCTTGACACCCGTCCGCACACTTTCCCGGCCCCCAGGTGGCCCACTCCGGCGGCGCCGCTCCGCCAACCACTGGTCTCTTGCGTCTTCCTGACCCCGAGGGGCCCGCTCAGGCCCTCTACTTGGGGAACCGCCAGTCGCCCGTGCTTTTCCAGCGGGGCGGGATCTGCGCCGACCCTCGGCTTGGGGAATTGAGAGTCGCTGGGGCGATCCCTGTGGTACAGGAACTTCGCCAGCTGGAGAAGTCTCCGGGAGTCTCCGGCTGCTGGCTGGGCCCCTGGAAGAGAGCCAGTTTCCAGCTTCACCCCTACTCAGCCGGCTCAGACAGGGAAACACAGGGAGTCAGGCTGTTGCTGTTGGTTTGGGAGAAATGTGAGTTGCCCTGTGTATTGAGCCACAACACAGGGAAAGGTCCACACCAAAGCCTACAAGAACAAGAAAGCCTGGATTGGAGCCTGCACCCTCATGTCAGACCAGGGTTGGGAAGCCTGGGAGAAAATCCGCTCTCAGTAGGGCGCTGAAGAGAGGTGCCAGTCTGGATCTTGGGGGGTACTGGCAAGACCGGTTGAATGTACCAAGGCACGAGAAGAGCCACAATAACAGCCCCTCAGGCTGCTGCAGCTAGTGAGACCAGAAGAAAAGTTTTGACTCGCTGGACACCAATCAGAAGAGTAGTGGGAGCAGAGAACACCAAGATACCTACAGGACACAGCACCACTGAATTCCACAGGTATCCTACCACAGAAGTTCACGCCATAAACTCAGGATACCAGAACAGATCAATCCACAATGCTGAGGCCAACAAGAAGAGCATCACAAACAATGGGGAGACAAAGAAACAATCCCCAAATGAAAGAAAAGGAGGAAGTCTCAGAAAGAATGTTAGATGCAATAGAGGCAAGTCAGCTATCAGATATTGAATTCAAAGCACTGGTTATCAGGAAATTCAAAGAACTTACAACGAGCTACCAGAAACTACAGGGGAGTTACAATGAACTCTCCGCAAACTATACCAGCATAAAAAAGGAAATGGAGACCATCAACAGAGGACAAGAGGAAATGAAGAATACAATTTCTGAACTGAAGAACACAGTAGAAGGTATGAAGAGTATGATTGATGAAGCGGAGGACCGCATAAGCGAGCTAGAAGACAAGGTGGAAAGAATCTCCCAGACGGACGAGGTAATGGAAAAGAGAATCAGAAAAAATGAAGAGAGTCTAAGAGAAATGCAAGACAATATGAAATGTAATAATATCCTAATAATAGGAATACCAGAAGGGGAAGAAGAAGAACAAGGGATAGAAAATCTACTTGAAAGAGTAATAACGGAAAATTTTCCTAAGATGAGGGGAGAGAAAGTCACACGAATCCAGGAATCACAGAGAGTCCCAGGGAGGTGGAGCCCAAAGAGGCCCACTGCAAAACACATCATCCTTAAAATGGCAAAACTCCAAGACAAAGAGAGAATTCTAAAGGCAGCAAGGGAGAAAAAGGAAGTAACATACAAGGGGGTCCCAATAAGGGTGGCTACTGACTTCTCAATGGAAACATTCCAAGGAAGAAAAGAATGTCAGGAAATATTCCAAGTAATGAGAAACAGAGGCCTACAACCAAGACTACATTATCCAGCAAGGCTCACAATCAAGATAGAAGACCAAATAAAGAGCTTCCAAGACAAAAGAAGCCTAAAAAAATACATCTCCACAAAACCGGCTCTACAAGAATGACTAAACTGGCTGCTTTAAGGAAAGGAAGGAAAAGAGAGAGACAGAGAGGAACACAGGTACATAAATGGCAATGAATAAGTACCTTTCACTAATAACCTTAAACGTAAATTGATTAAGTACACCAATTAAGAGACCTACAATAGCTGAATGGTTAAGTAAGCATGATCCACACATATGCTGCCTACAAGAGACCCACCTCAGGTCAAAAGACCACCACAGACTGAAAGTGAAAGGATGGAAACAAATTTTTCAAGCAAATGGACAAGGAAAAAAAGCGGGGGTAGCAATCCTCATATCACATAGAATAGACTTCAAAAAAAAAGGCCAAAAAGAGAGACCCAGGAGGTCACTTCATAATACTCAAAGGGAAAATCCACTAAGAAGACATTAACATCATAAATATATATGCACCCAACACAGGAGCACCCAAATATATAAAGAAAATCCTAGAGGACCTCAAGAAAGATATTGACAGCAACACATTTATAATAGGGGATTTTAACACTCCACTGTCAAAAATGGACAGATATTCCAAACAAAGTATCAACAAAGATATAGCAGCATTAAACGACACTCTAGAAGAAATGGACCTAATTGTATATATAGAGCCATCCATCCCAAAGAAGCTAAATACACATTCTTTTCAAAAGCACATGGAACATTTTCAAAGATAGATCACATGATAGGACACAAAACCAGTTTCCAGAACTTCAGGAAAATAGAAATCATGCCAACCATNCACAGACTGAAAGTGAAAGGATGGAAACAAATTTTTCAAGCAAATGGACAAGGAAAAAAAGCGGGGGTAGCAATCCTCATATCACATAGAATAGACTTCAAAAAAAAAGGCCAAAAAGAGAGACCCAGGAGGTCACTTCATAATACTCAAAGGGAAAATCCACTAAGAAGACATTAACATCATAAATATATATGCACCCAACACAGGAGCACCCAAATATATAAAGAAAATCCTAGAGGACCTCAAGAAAGATATTGACAGCAACACATTTATAATAGGGGATTTTAACACCCCACTGTCAAAAATGGACAGATCTTCCAAATAAAATATCGACAAAGATATAGCAGCATTAAACGACACTCTAGAAGAAATGGACCTAATTGTATATATAGAGCCATCCATCCCAAAGAAGCTAAATACACTTTCTTTTCAAGCGCACATGGAACATTTTCAAAGATAGATCACATGATAGGACACAAAACGAGTCTCAACAACTTCAGGAAAATAGAAATCATACCAAGCATCTTCTCTTATCACAAGGGACTGAAATTGGAAACCAACCCCACAGGAAAAAACCCAAGACACCCAAAAGCATGGAGAATGAATGGTATGCTATTAACCAATGAATGGGTCAAGATTGAAATTAGGGAAGAAATCAAAAAACTTCTTGAAACTAATGAAAATGAACTCACAACAACCCAAAACTTATGGGACACAGTGAAGGCAGTCCTCAGAGGGAAGTTCATAGCAATACAGGCTCACCTAAGCAGGATAGAAACATTTCAAACAAACAACCTAACCCGACGCCTGCAAGAACTCGAGGAATTACAACAAAGACAGCCCAGAGCAAGTAGAAGAAAGGAAATAACCAAGATCAGAATAGAATTAAATGACATAGAGACTAAAAGCACAATTCTAAAGATCAATGAATCCAGGAGCTGGTTTTTTGAAAAGATAAACAAAATAGGCAAACCTTTAAGTAGGCTCATCAAGAAAAGAAGAGAGAGGACCCAAATAAACACAATCAGAAATGAAAGTGGAGAGATTACAACTGATACCGCAGAAATAGAAAGGATTGTAATAAATTACTATGAAGAATTGTATGCCAAGAAATTTGAAAAACTAGGTGAAATGGACAAATTTCTAGAAAAATATAATGTTCCAAAACTCAATGAAAAAGAAGCAGAAAACCTGAACAGGCCAATAACAGAAATTAAAATTGAAGAAGTAATGAAAATACTCCCATCGCACAAAAGCCCTGGAGCAGATCGTTTCACAGGAGAATTCTACAAAGCTTTTAAGGAAGAGCTAACCCCTATTCTTCACAGACTATTCCAAAAAACCCAAAAGGAGGGAAAACTCCCCAACTCTTTTTAGGAAGCCAGCATCACCCTAATTCCAAAACCAGATAGAGACACAAGAAAGAATGAAAATTACAGGCCAATATCACTGATGAACATAGATGCTAAAATCCTCAATAAAATATTGGCAAATCGCATCCAACAATACATCAAAAAGATCATACATCACGACCGAGTGGGATTCATCCTAGGGATGCAAGGATGGTTCAATATATGCAAATCAATAAATATAATACACCACATAAACAAAAGCAAGCACAAAAACCACATAGTCATATCAATAGATGTGGAAAAAGCTTTTGATAAGGTTCAACACCCATTTACGATAAAGATATTCAGAAAAATGGAAATAGAGGGAGCATTCCTCAACATAATAAAGACCATATATGAAAGACATACAGCCAACATCATACTCAATGGGCAAAAACTAAAAGCATTTCCACTAAGGTCAGGAACAATACAAGTTTGCCCACTTCCACCACTTCTATTCAATATCGTATTCGAAGTTTTAGCTACAGCGATCAGACAACAAAAGGAAATAAAAGGCATCCAAATTGGAAAGAAGGAAACAAAACTGGCATTGTTTGCAGATGACATGATAGTGTACATGGAAAACCCTATAGCCTCTACCAAAAAACTCCTGGAACTAATAAATGAATTGGCATAACAGCGGGATACAAAGTCAATATCCAGAAACTAAAGGCATTTCTGTATACCAACAATGAAGCAGGAGAAGCAGAAATAAGGAAAAAAATACCATTCAATATAGCAAAAACAAAAATAATATATCTGGGAATAAATCTAACCAAGGAGGTAAAAGACCCGTATGTGGAAAACTTCACAACACTGAAGAAAGAAATCAAGGAAGACACAAATAAATGGAAACATATACCGTGTTCATGGATTGTAAGAATTAACATCATCAAAATGTCTATACTACCCAAAGCAATTTACAGATTCAATGCAGTAGCTATTAAAGTACCAATGGCATATTTCACAGACATAGAACAAACACTTCAAAAATTTATATGGAACCATAAAAGACCCCAAATAGCTGCTGCAATTTTGAGAAAGAAGAACAAAGTAGGAGGGATCACAATACCTGATATCAAACTGTATTACAAGGCCACTGTAATCAAAACAGCCTGGTACTGGCACAAAAACAGGCACATAGACCAATGGAATAGAACATAGAGCCCAGAAATAAACCCAACTCTCTACAGGCAAGTAATATTCGACAAAGGGGGACAATAACATAAAATGGAGTAAAGACCGCCTTTTCAACAATTGGTGTTGGGAGAACTGGACAGTTACATGCAAAAAAATGAAACTTGAGCACCAACTTACACCATACACCAAAATAAATTCAAGGTGGATAAAAGACTTAAATATAAGCCATGAAACCTTTAAAGCCCTAGAGGAGAGCATTGGCAAGAAAATCTCAGATATCCCACGCAGCAATATCTTTACTGATACATCCCCTAGAGCAAGGAATATAAAGGAGATAATAAACAAATGGGATATCATCAAAATTAAAAGCTTCTGCATGGCTAAGGAAAACAGTATCAAGATAAAAAGAGAAGCAACAGCTTGGGAAAACATATTTGCCAATGATACCTAAGGCAAAGGTTTAATCTCCAAAATATACAAAAAACACACTCGACTCCACTCAAAGAAGACAAGCAACCCGATCAAAAAATGGGCAGAGGACTTGAACAGACATTTCTCCAACGAGGACATACAGAGGATCCAGAGACACATGAAAAGATGCTCGATATCGCTAGCTATCAGAGAGATGCAACTTAAAACCACAATGAGATGCCACTTAACACCAGTCAGAATGGCTATCATAAACAAAGAAACAAACAACAAGTGCTGGAGAGGTTGTGGGGAAAAGGGGACCCTAGTTCACTGTTGGTGGGATTGCAGACTGGTACAACCACTATGGAAAATAGTATGGAATTTTTTAAGAAAACTAAAAATGAACGTGCCTTTTGACCCAGAAATTCCACTCTTGGGAGCATATCCTAAGAACCCTAAAACACCAATCCAAAAGAACCTATGCACCCAGATGTTCATAGCAGCATAATTCACGATAGCCAAGAGTTGGAAGCAACCCAGATGCCCATCGGTCAATGACTGGATCAAAAAACTATGGTACATTTACACAATGGAATTCTATGCTGCAGAAAGGAAGAAGGAGCTCCTACCTTTTGCAACATCATGGGTGGAACTGGAAAGCATTATGCTGAGCGAAATAAGCCAGGCGGTGATAGACAAATACCATATGATATCACCGTTAACAGGAATCTAAAAAACAATACAATCAAGCAAGCAAAATATGACCAATGACACTCAAATATGGAACAGGCTGACAGGGTCCAGAGGGGAGAGGGGAGAGAATCATAGGGGAAAAGGGAATGGACTCACATGAACAAGCATAAAGGACACATCGACAATATCTAAGGGTGTGGGGCAGAAAGGGGAGGGAGGCGGGGAGCATGGGGTGTGGGGCGGGCAGGGTTGGGAATATAAGACAGAAACCTGTACTTGAACAAGAATTAAATAAACAAATTATATTTTAAAAAAGAATTTTAAAAAATAAAAAATAAATAAATTAAAAAAAAAAACAGCCCATGCAATAGCCATCTATTCACAGGTGTGAATCAGTAAAAAATATGCCTATTTTTTTGGTCAGATTGGCAGAAAATATTGAAAAAATAAGTAAATTTCAGAAGCTTTGTCTTCTCCCTCTTTCTCATCCATTTTCGTATCTGCCCATGACCCTTAAGAATGCTCTCACCTGCCCTGGCTGGTGTAGCTCAGTGGATTGAGCGGGACCTGTGAACCACATGATCACGGTTTGATTCCCAGTCAGGGCACATGCCTGGTTTGCAGGCCAGTTAACAGCAGGGGACTCACGAGAGGCAAGCATACATTGATATTTCTCTCCTTCTCTCCTCCCCTTCCCCTCTAAAGATAAATAAATAAAATCTTTTAAAAAAAGAATGCTCTCACCTTTTCCAAGTGAGACAGGCATCATATTTGTCTGAAGTCACATGCTCTGTGGATCAGTGTGCAGAAGAGGAGAGGAATCCTCCAAGATACATGGATGGTGGGATTAAGCAAGACTCGGGACAGTACTTCCAGGGTCCTTGTTCTTTATGTAGTGATTTGACCTCCTCGTATAGCAAGTTCAAGTTGTCTTATGACACTTTTCTCAGAAATAGCCTCACATAGTCATCTAGCCATTGATATAAAACAAGAATTGATTTGAAAACTGACCCATTACTTTCAGCCAGTCAAAAACATAAAATCCTTAGGCATAAGAACATTGAATATTACTATTTTGGACTGGATAGACCTAGAGAGTGTTTCGCTGAATAAAAATATTCAGGTGGAATAACACTAATGCCATCTGACCAGACTTGTATCTGGAATCTAATCAACAACAACAACAACAAACAAGCAGAATAGAAACATACTCATAGACCCAGATTTTGGAGCCTTAATGAAACTGGAAAAGAGATAAAAAGTACAGATTGGCAATTACAGATTAAACACAGGGAGGTAAGTCACAGCACTCATAATAAAATCAATAATAGTGTAATGGCCATGAGTGGTGGCAGGTGGGAAATGGAGATACTGGCCCATCTTGTCACAAGCTGTGTGACCACTCTGCTGTAGGCTAGAAGCTCATATAATATAATGTGGAATGACACATGGAATAGACACAGAAAAAGAGAGATTTAACCCAAATTCCAGGGTACAATGGACAAAAGATGTGATTGAACTCGAGGATCTACTCACAGGTTTCACCTTTATTTTGAAAATTTTGAGCATCATTAGGTTTATTGGAGAATCTCATGCAGATCCTTGTGCTACTATTATCCTCTGGTGGTTCCTACCTCAGTAACACATCGGTTCCTATCTCAGTAACCACTGAGGTGGTTCCTACTTCAGTAACACTTCCTGGGATGCTACCCAGGATGTAGGGTTATAATCTGACTTGCAGAAGGGCCTTACTTGATCCTTCCAGAGATTTCAACTTTGTGGGTGATTGACTTTACATGCCCCTTTGCGGTCTGTGTCTGTCATCAGCCTGGACATCCACACAAAGCTGTTGTGCATCCCTCTGCATCTGTATGGTGTCACCTTCTCTCAGTGGTATGAGCATGAAGCCAAGTCAGTAACTGTCACCACAGGAGGCCTTTCTCTTCCGGAGGTGGGTTCATTTGACTCTGATGCCTGGTGTCCTGCATGCACATGTCCTTCTGCTGGATGGATTGGAACTGAGCTGTGTGGGGCTGACTCACTGCTGAGTCGTGCAGAACCTCTGGTTAGATTCAGCTGGCATAGACCAGGCAGTTTGATGATTTTTTGGAAGGGGCAGAAGAGTTTGAAAAGGACAATCTTTGCTGCCACAATTTCACCTCTATGATTCCTGGCTAGAGACAAGGGCATAGTTTCATCGCTCACTTTAATGTACTTACTTTTCCTAAAGTTCTCTTTAATTCTTCAGAAATGGGGAATGTCATAGAACTTGCTGGGAAGACACTAGCTTATAAATTCCCAAAGCTGACCCTGACCGAGTTTCCCAGATGAGGCTCCCATGAACATCCCTCATTCAGAGTCCAGGTAAACTTTCAATGTGTTCCCTGACAATCATAGTAAATAACAAGGGGCATTTTAGGAACATCTCCCCTCCATCTTCCTTGCAGTGCATCTGCTCTCTTGAAAACTTTCTGTGAATTTTGGATATACTTGTGGCAACAACACTACTGATCTGAGAATTCTGACTGTGTGAGGAAGTCAGGAAGCTCATTGGCCTCATATTTCCTGAGCCCAGACCACTTGTCCCTCTCTTTTGGGTTTCTGACTCACTGAGGATGTGGATTGTCATACTGAGTCTCACACAGGAAAGCATGGCTGTATCCTCAGAAGTCAGGTCATTGATCTTCAGATAGGTCATTGATCTTCAGATAGGCTGCACTGGCAGAGTTTTTCATGGAGAAGAAAAATCATTCTGAGAATCCCTGGGCATATGTGAATTCCCAGTGTTTGTGTTTGTTGAGCCCACATACTGCAGACCATCTCCTGAGACCTGATGTATATAGAACATACATGGCTGGTGAAAGTGTAACCAGAATTCTTGCAGAAGACCTACTCTGAGGCCCCAGGCTTCCTCACCTCACCCCCAGACTGAACCAGCTGCACCTGGGAGTGGATACCTGTGGAGAGGAAAGAGTGGAATCATTAGTAGAAATTCCCCTTGACTGCCCTTGGCACCCATCTCAACTCAGGATCTGAGGACCCCCTTAGCTGTAACTACTGCCACCAAGAAGGGGGATCACAGACTCCAGTTTGTGGTGAGGGGATGGCATCAGGTCTTCTGTATGGGAGGGTATTGCTGTAGTTGATGCTCTCAGGGCACAGACAGGACCACCTTCACCTAGTCTACTTATTCTCATTTGCATAGTCATGAGGCAGTACATCCATAGCTGATTATTTGACTTAATCTGTGAGAAGTCAAAGCACACAGAGACCATGCTGAGTGAGAGAATCAAGTTTCAAGTCCTAACGAGTGTTAACTGATATGAGTCCCCTGCAAGGCCCCTGATCTCTGTGCAGATGTAGCTCCTCCAACTGAGGAACAACCCCCACAGGACATGCTCCTCTTTGAGATCCCACCTTGGAGTGATCCAGAGACCACCTGGACCAGTTTTGGGGTTTAAGGTCTATAGCTTTTATTATTTAGATCAGGGTACCCCTCAAAATGAAGCACAACATAAATTTGGGGAAAAAACCCTGTTTCCAGCTCCTGAGCATTCAGATATTAAAAAGCTGCAGAAATACCCCCAGTGACTGTGGTCCTCTTGTTTAATTGAGTTAAATGCCCGTGCAGTCATTTCATGTCCAAACCTTATTTTAGATATTTTTTTATGAAAAAAAGGAAGACCCTTGCGTTCAGCTGGAAGCCCTCCCTAGCTTCCTCTCCACATTCTCCTGGTGAGCAGCCCTGGGTTGTTGTGCCCCATATGCCACCTGCTCTCCAACCCCTGCCCTGAAGGGGAGGGTCCTGTTGGGCTCACAAGGTACAAAACCACTTGGCATCTCTTGTTCAGAATTAAAGGCTGCACTCTGACTTCAGGATGCTCTGTTAGGGGCACCTAGTTTTAGATGTCTCAGGATAAAGAGCATTCGTCTTAGTAAACCCCAGTGAGTCCACACCAAGCCCCACACCAGAACACTGTGAATCCAACAGGAAGTCTCTTCACTGGAGATGCCACATGCACTGACTCAGATGACACTCTTGTCATCAGAAACTCCAGTGGCTTTGGGGACTCTGATGTCCTCAAGATCCTTGTTTGCAGGTCCCAACTGAGTCCTAATTTGGTCCTAATTCTATTGCACTTGTACAGCTCAATAAATCTCACACAAAGAGATGCACGGTTATCAGTTTCATGATAATGACCCCAGGTCTCTCTTCTGCCCAGTGCCAAGTATTTGGGCAAGATCCCCTGTCTCACTGTAATCAAGCGATTGGTGTACTTTAATGAAAGAACAAAAGCAAACATGATTAATGTAAAGACAGAAATACCCCAGACCTTTTGGTTTCCTGTTTTCCCAGCACCTGGATCCTGCAGAGACAATTGGGAGAAGCTTCTGGCTTGTCATCCAGAGGGTCAGACCCGGGGTACCCACTTCCAGTTAGTGTACGCAACACTGACCTGACTTGTGTGTCTGTGGGGGGGATGGGTGTCAGTCTGATCTACAGCCCACAGGTGCTCATTCTCTGAAAGCACAGCCAGGAGCCATGAGGGCAGTACCATGTTTGGCACTGGATGGGTGTTTCCCCAGGAGCAGAAGCAGGTGCTGATGCAGGAACAGAGGAGCCATAAAAGTGGTCCTGGGGAGTCAGAGTCTGTGAGGCAGTGTCAGTGCAGTTTTTACTGCCCCCCCCCCGGTGTCCTGAGTTCACCTGCAGCCCAGTCCTCCTGTCTCCCTCAGGTAGATTTCTGTCTGGGTTGATGTTTTATATCCCTCATTGTGTCTCTTGCACAGTAATATACATCTGTGTCCTCAGTGGTCACAAAGGTCAGGTACAGGGAGAACTGGTTCTTGGATGTGTCTCTGGAGATAGAGGTGCGGCTCTTGAAGCCTGGTTTATAGTAAGTGCTCCCATCTGAACATAGGTACTCAATCCATGCCAGCTCCTTCCATATGAGCTGGCGGATCAAGCTTCATCAGTAACCACTGGTTGTGATGGACAATCCAGAGACAGAGTAGATGAGGGAGAGGGTCTGTGAGTGGTTCACCCATCCTGGACCTGACTCCTGCAGCTGGACCTGGAACACGACACCTGAGGACAAGAAGCATCAGTTCCTGTCAGTTAAGTTCAGCCATCACCATCCCTTAATCCTATGTCTGACATCTGAGACACTCACTCTGGGGGGCTATCAATAGGCAAAGTAGGACAGAAAACAAGCTGACCTTCCCTAGAGCACAGCTCGGCCTTCCTGAGCTAAGTCATCCCCCTATGCACAAATAGGTGTAAACCCGACAGCTCAGGGGAAGACTTACCTGGGGAATGAGAATGAAGTATGTCCTGGCTGGTGTATCTCAGTGGATTGAGTGCGGGCCTGTGAATCACACGATCACAGTTCGATTCCCAGTCAGGGCACATGCCTGGTTTGCAGGCAAGTTCCCAGTGGGGGACACATGAGAGGCAACCGACAGAATGAGGACATCTATTGACTGTAAGTGAGATTTCCTCAAGTGACAAATATCCAAGGTGATCATCTTTGTCAATAAGAGAGATGAGAGTGAGGGGTTAGTGCAATCTCATGAGATCGATGTGGCATCTGTGACAAGGGTGGCACCACTGCCCTGCAGGTGCTGGGAGGCACCTGTGAGGAGTCCTGGACACTGGCCAGTTGTGACCATCATGAATAAAAGGGAGCTGGATTCTGAGTGAGAGAAGCCATAAGAATGCCTCCTCCAGGGGCAGAACACCTGTGCCCAAGGACACACCTATGCCTTGTAACCCACTCCTGCCCTGTCCCCCAACATTCAGGAGCACTGATCCCCCATCCATGTCTCTGGCCAACCCAGTGATGTGTGCCCCATGTGTCCCAGAGGCCCTCAGACTGGACATGCCCTTCATTCCCTCACCTATTTTGTCACATTGTCTAAAGACATATTTCAGGTGACCCCTGGGTGTCTCTGTGCCCCAGTTTTCCCAGAGATTTAGAGACCATGAGTCCCAGAGAAGTGGAATCTGTTGAAGATATTCTCATTTTCTCTCTGGCAGGTGAGAACAGAGAGAAAGGTTCGTTGCCTTTCTGGGGGTCTCAATAAAGTGAAAATCCATGGGAACAAAGTATCTATTGAGATGGAAGGGTTCATTTGCGGCATCATGGTCCTGTGTGTTAAGAACATCTTGGATGGTTGTGCATTCCCATTGTCATTGTTGTGGTTCTGTGAATCAGAGAGTGCTGGGCCCTAATGACATAGCACCCACATTGCATCTCTCTGAAAGAGACACCCAATCCTTGTAATACCCTGCACCATCTAAGGGCATCAGTCACCTACTATCCTTGTCCCCACATACCACCTCACAGACTCCTCTCAGCTCAGGAACCCTGTGGCTTAGAACCCTGGTCCAGGTTTCCCCCTTTCCGGATTCCATTGCCTGGAAATGCCCATGGGGCAGTCACACCCTTCCTGAGGTTCTTACCCAAGAGCTAGCTCCTCAGAAAATCTCATACCAGCCAACTGAGTTCAGCCCTGATTACATTTCAATCCAGTAAGATCATTAAATACTGTCTCCCCTGGAAAACATTTTGATGTGGAGATGGTGCACACCTTTCTTAATAAGTTTCCTATTCCATCTCTCTGGTTTCCACAAAAATTCAGCTTGTAAACTGTTTGTTCTTTTTTCCTGTTTTCCTGATCAGGAAGCAGGAAGCACTGCAAAGATAATTAGGACAACAAATTCAGGTGACAGGAGTCAACATGTGATCGATGAAATGGACAGGAAGCACCTGTGACTAGAGGCTTTGCTGAGTTAGGACAAACAGTAGTAATTTCCATAGCATGCTCATGGTCTCCTGTACATTCTGAAGCAGCAGAATGAGTAGAAAGTGGTGTGTGTGTGTTGACAGAAGGGTGGATGGTTCTCTGAGTCTGATGGGGAGAAGGACCAACTCCATATCTCACCTGCATCAGGCTGGACTTCCTGGGCCAGAGGCTCACATCCCACCTCTGCCCTGTGCCTCTGAGGAAGTATGAGATTATGACAGAAAGGAGGTTCAGGGGAATTTGAAGAAACAGGGTGATATGAGGATCGCATAGGATTCCCAAAGTTAGTTCCAGTTCAAAGACTCAAGCCTGAGGTGCAGGAGGAACC
>NW_028091735.1:0-735 GCF_014824575.4 Sturnira hondurensis
AATACCTCATATCAAAGTATAAGGCCACTGTAGTAAAAAAAGTTTTGTAGTGGCATAAAAGCAGACACACAGAGCAATGGAATGGAATAGAGAGCCCAGAAATAAACCCATGTCAATATAGTTAATTAATACTAGACAAAGAGGGCATGAGCTTACAATGGCGAAAAACAGCCTCTTTCAATAAATGGTGTTGGAAGATCTGGACAGCTACCTGCAAAAGAGTGAAACCGGACCACCAACTTACATCATACACCAAACTAAACTCAAGAGGGAAAAGAATACTTAAATATAAGTCAAGACTCCATAAATGTAGAGGAAAACATAGGAAGTAAAATTTCAGATATCTCACATGCTCTATTTTTTTCAATATATCTCCTAGGGCAAGGGTAATAAAAAATATAAACAAATTGGACTACATCAAATTAAAAAGCTACTGCACAGATGAAGAAACCACCATCAAAATAATAAGGGAACTGACCGTATGGGAAAACATATTTGTCAACGATACTTCAGACAAGGATTTAATCTCCAAAATAGATAAAGAATTCATATGACTCTACATTAGGATGACAAACAACCCAAATAAAACATAGGCAAAGACCCGAATGGATACTTCTCCAAGGAAGACATACATAGGGCCTGTATACATATGAAATGATGTTCAATATCACTAGCCATCAGAGAAATAAAAATTAAAATCACAATGAGATACCATCTCAAACTGTCAAAATGGTC
>NW_028091736.1:0-1688 GCF_014824575.4 Sturnira hondurensis
TGGTTATAAACTAAGGGGGGGAGAATGGTGGGGGAGGGAGTGTGCGGGGGGGAGGGGAATGAAGGGGGGAAATAGAATAACTGTAATGGTATAATCAATAAAATATATTAAAAAAATAAAATAAACTTTCTTTCAAAAAAAAAATAAAAGAAGGACTACTCTTTAGGCCAAACTAGTCAAGAATTCTCAGCTTGTATTTTGCTTTAACTTCTCTACAGCATCTGACACTGCTGAATAGTTCCTTCTTTCAAATTCTCTCTGGCTCCCGGAACTATTAAACTTTTTTCCTGGCATTCTTCTTACCTTTGGTTGCTCCTTGTCTATCTCTTTTACTAGTGCGATTTACTCTCTTTGATCAATTACATTTTAGTGTTCCCTAGAGTTTTCATGACAAAACTCTTCCCTTCCTATTCCATACAATCTTCCTGGGTGATCTAAATGCCCCAAACAGAAACTACCACCTATATGCTAAAGACTCTGGAAGGTCAAGCCCAGATCTCCCTTGTTAGTTATAGATCTTAATTACACATATTTTTGTTCAAATATCCCCAGAAGCTTTTGAATTTCAACATGTTTAAAATCTCCCCCTCTGTTTTCAATGTTTTAAAACTACACAGGCTTCACAAAATTTGGATATATTCCGATAGAAGGACATTCGGTACCTTAGTTACCATTTAAAATTATTTGTTTTACTCTGTGTCAGGAAAAACAATTCAGCAGAAGGATGGATGAAGAATTCAGGGCAAATGCTATAGAGTGGCTGCTCTCAAAGTGTGAGATGTGGACCTGTGAGGGTCCCTGAGGCTTTCCAGGGGATTTATGAGGTCAAAACTATTTCCTCCCTTCCCCACCCCTTCTCTCTCTTTCCCTATCATACTTTTAAAAAATTAAATTTATTGGGGTGACACTAGTTAATAAAATCATATACTATTTTCAAAATGGTATTGAGACCCCATTTACTTTGGGTTAAAACTGCTGGTGCCACCCTGGCAGGGTGGCCCATTTGGTTGGAGCATCGTCCTGTATACGATAAGGTTGTGGGTTGCATTCCTGGAAGAGGTGCATATAGGAGGCAACTAACTAATGTTTCTCTCACATCAGTGTTTCTCACTCTCCCCCACCCCCATACTCCCGCTCTTTCTAAAAATAAAAAAATCAATAAACATATCCTCAGGCGAGAATTAAAAACAGAAACAAGTGCTGGTGCCACAGCATAAATCACGGTGGTGACACTACAACTAAACTAGTAGCTTTGTGTTCTTCACTCATCCATATTCACAAGTAACAAACAAACAAACCATGCCTGTTTCAGTTAAGAAAACCCTTGACAGAGCAATAGAAGTTATTCATTACGGATAAATTATTAATAAAACTAATTATTTAATTTTATTAAAACTAAATAATTAGCCCATGAGTACACATATCTTGGGTATTCTGTGCAAAGAAACAGGAAGCGAGCATGATGAGCTTCTGCTGCCTCCCAAAGAAGGAGGGCGGTCTGAAGAAAAGCCCTCAAAATTTGTCAAGTTACAAGTAGACCTACCTGCTTTTATCATGGAACACTATTTTTTTTGAAATAGTGACTACAAACAATTATTATTCAGACCTGGTTATATGATAAACTACTTTTTAAAAAATATATAGTTTATTGATTATACCATTACAGTTGTTCTATTCCCCCCCTTCAT
>NW_028091737.1:0-945 GCF_014824575.4 Sturnira hondurensis
TCACAAGTTAGTCAAAGTTCATGGAGATAACCTATTGCATTACTCTTTTTTTTGGTTTTGTTTTTCCACTTATTTATGTATTCATTAGTTTAATTTTTAATTTTTTAAATTTAATTATTGTTCAAGTACAGTTTTCTGTCTTGTAGTCCCATTCCAGCCCACCCTCCAACCTCTGTGCTCCCCATCTCCCTCCCATTTCCATCCCTGTTAGTTTTTGTCTTGTGTCTTTTATACTTGTTCCTGTGAATCTTTATTGTTTATCTTTTTTCTTTATCGATGGACTTCTACTTTTAGGTTTATAATTCTTTGAGAATTTATATTTTTGTGATGCTGTGTTTGTGAGGCTGTGTGGTAGAGGTCAAGTTCATACTTTTCTGCATCAGTATCTAGTTGATGTGGCATAATTTATAGCAGATGATCTTCTCTACACAAACAAGTTTATATACACAGGTTTATATATTTTAACATAAAATTTAAGATAATTATTCATTGTGCCTCAAAAATTGTTTTTCTGTCATCTTTTGTCTTTCTTTTTGTTCATAGGCAATAATTACACCTAAGTCAGTTTTACTGATAAAGTTCTGTAAAGGTCTCCGAGGCTCCATTAGTTTTTCTATCTCTTTCTCTCTACCTTCAGGAATTAATTATTTCTGTTACTTAATTTTTATTTCATCAATTCTTTCTTCTATGTCTCAATATTTGTGCAAATGTATTGAGTTTTGTAATGATAGATAAAGATTTTTCAACTGATAATTTTATTTCATTCATATAGTTTTTATTTCCCTAATTGTTCTGTCCTTGCCATCGTATTTCCATAGAGTTATTGGTACATAGTTTTTAAAATACATTTTAGGTACATAAATATTTATAACTAATATTAAATATTTGTATAAAAATTCCAACATCTTTTCTCAGTGAAAGTTATTTTGTATGGCTGATTTATCC
>NW_028091738.1:0-943 GCF_014824575.4 Sturnira hondurensis
CACATGAACAAAACAAAAAAAACAAAAGCACATGATCACCTCTGAAGATGCAAAAATGCCTTTGACAAGATACAGAACACATTGATGAGAAAAACACTCAGCAAACTGGGGAAAGAGGGACCATTTCTCAACATCAAAAAGGCCATCTATGAGATATCTGCAGCCAAAATCATACTCAATGGACACAAACTTAGAGCTTTCCCAGTAAGATCAGGAACAAGATGAGGATGTCCCCTTTCTAAACTCCTATTCAACATATACTGGAAGTACTAGCCAGAGCAATCAGAGAAGGAAAAGAAGAAAAGGCAGGCAGATTGGATGGGAAGAAGTAAAAATGTCATTGTTTGCAGATGACACGATAATGTGCATAGAAAATTCTATAGAATCCACGAAAAAACTACTTGACCTAATAAATCAATTTGGCCAAAGAGATGGATTCAAAGTCAATACTCAGAAATCAAAGTCATTTTGTACACCAACAATGAAATATCAGAAACAGAAATCAGGAATACAATCCTGTTTCATTTAGCAACAAGAAAAAGAAAGTACCTAGGAATAAACTGAACCAAGGAGGTAAAAGACCTGCAACATTGAAGAAAAAGCGATGCAACATAGAAGAAAGAAATTAAGGAAGACAAAAACAAATGGGAGCGTGGATCATGCTCATGGACTAGAAGAATTAACATCATCTAAATGGCCATATCGATGAAATCATCAAATTAAAAAGCGTCTGCATGGCTAAAGAAAACAGCATTAAAATGAAAAGAGAAGCAACTATATAAAAAAACATATTTTCCAATGATTCCTCGGACAACTGTTTGATCTCCAAACTATATCAAGAACACAGAAGGCTCCACTCCAAGGAGACAAAAAGCCCAACTACAAATTGAACAAGAGACTGGAACAGACACTTCTCCAACGGGAAGACACAGAGGGCTTAGAG
>NW_028091739.1:0-824 GCF_014824575.4 Sturnira hondurensis
TCCTGGTGCGATTTTCTTGATGGATTGCATTCACCGTCTTTAGGCCCCAACACCTTCACTTTTGCTTCCCTGTATATTTTCCTTTATTTCACTTTGTATAACCTTCATTTCTTCCTTCATTTTGCGACCAAGTTCAATCATTTCTGTGAGCCTCCTGAATACCAGTGTTTTGAACTCTGCACCTGATAAACCTGGTTGGCTATCACCTCGTCGCTTAGTTCTTTTGCTGGAGTTTTGATCCGTTATTTCACTTGGGCCATATGTCTTGGTCTTGGAGCTCCTGTTATGTTGCGATGGGCGGAGCCTTAGGTGTTCAGCAGGGCAGGGCAACTCAGAAGCTGCACTGTGATGCTGTCTGTGGGACCGGGGTCAGAGAGGGAACACTGCCACCTGCTGGCTCTGCTGTAGCCACACTTCCCATCACTTCTTCACTTCCCACCAGCAGACTGTGTCCTTTCAGATGCCAATTCACACGTGGGCAGGTTTGTGTACGTTCTAGGACCCTGGGGGGTCTTTCCCACAGACTCTCCTGTGAGACTGAGAGTTTCTCCCGCTGCCACTACTCCCACAGATTTTCACATCCAGGGGTGTTGAGTCTTTAGTTCCCACACTAAAACCCTGGGTTCTGCAGTCTGTCTCGCTTCCCAGTTGTTCTTCCCAGTTTATTGGCCCACACACGTGGGACTGACAGGTCCCCACCAGCCACCTCCTTGGCTGTGCATTCTCTCCGCCCCAGCCTCACAAACCACTTTTGACACAGTTGATCACTCACGGCACCTTCTCTCTATACTGTACAAATCTCTCTCTTTTTTTTTTTTTTTTTT
>NW_028091740.1:0-938 GCF_014824575.4 Sturnira hondurensis
TGCAAGGGCTGGCTATGACCACTGACTACCAACCTCTGCCCACTTTGGAGGATCAGCTCTGTCCACTTTTGAGAAATCAGCATTATGGGCATTTCCCCGTAGGTAACTAACTTCTTTTCTGTTGCTGCTTTTAAGATTCTCTCTTTATCTTTAACCTTTGTCATTTTAATCATGATGTGTTTAGGAGTGGGCTTTTTTGTATCCTTCTTGTTTGGGACTCTCTGTGCTTCCTGGACTTGCATGTCTATTTCCTTCACCAAATTAGGGAAGTTTTCTTTCATTATATTTTCAAATAGACTTCCAATTTCTTGCTCTTTCTTTTCTTCTTGTGACACCCCTTGATGTGAATGTTGGACCTCTTGAAGTTGTCCCAGAGGCTGCTCAAACCATCTTGATTTTGGGGGGGTTCTTTTTTCTTCTTTGTTCTAATTGGTTATTTTTCTTCTTCTTTATGTTCCAAATCATGGATTTGATTCTTGGCTTCATCCACTCTACTGTTGTTTCCCTGTAAATTGTTCTTTATTTCAATTAGTATACCCTTCATTTCTGACTGGATCTTTTTTATACTGTTGAGGTCCTCACCAATTTCCTTGAGCATCCTTATAACCAGTGTTTTGAACTCTGCATCTGATACATTGCTTATCTCCATTTTGTTTAGTTCTTTTCCTGGGGTTTTGATCTGTTCTTTCATTTGGGCCATGTTTCTTTGTCTCCTCATTTTGGCAGCCTCCCTATGTTTGTTTCTATGTATTAGGTAGAACTGCTATGGCTCCCTGTCTTGATAATTTGGCCTAATGTAGTACATGTCCTGTGGGGTCCAGTGGCACAGGGACCCCTCACCCAATCTGGGTACTTGAGGTGCACCCTCTATGTGGGCTGAGTACACCCTCCTCTTGTAGCTGAGCCTTGATTGCTATTGGCAGATTGATGGGAGGGAT
>NW_028091741.1:0-504 GCF_014824575.4 Sturnira hondurensis
GACTGGCTCTGGGCAATCTGTTGGGAGTTATTAGTGATCCACAGAATGTGTTTCTTTCTTCTGAGCTTTCTTATGTGCAAGAAAAAACAGGCTGCACACCAAGTCTGGCTCTAGCAAGTATTAGGTCCACAGGGGAGTCAGCTAAGCTCTCAGAGGTCCCAGAGTTCTACCTCTGCCTCAGGGCTTTCTGTTAGGCTTATACAATGAAAGTCACCCCTCTGTACTCCTCAGCAACAGGACATAAGCACCTCAGGGTAGGGCAGAGTAATTCCTATGGGTAGAACTGTTGCTTCCCTTCAAGCTGCTGCCACTTGCAGGGGAGTGCTCTGTCTTAGAAACATGGCTCCTGCAGTATGGGGAATGACTCGGTACAGGGATCCTGGCAGCTGACCATTCAGTTCTCTTCCCAAAGCAACCAGCCCCAGACTTTCCTTGTGTGTCTCTCATCTACCCTGCCCTAATTCTGCTGATGCCCAGGGTAAGTGGCTAAAAATGTAATTTTGG
>NW_028091742.1:0-673 GCF_014824575.4 Sturnira hondurensis
TGGAAATTGGAGGGAGGTGGGGAGCACTGAGGGGTGGGATGGGAATGGAGTAAAAGACAGAAAACTGTACTTGAACAACAATTGAAATAAATAACTTAAAAAAAGGAATTGTGGAATCTATAATTATTGTAGCCAGACCCTATTATAGATAGAATGAATGGGAGAATCTTTCATTTTCATCAATTTTCAAAGGGTCTGTGACTCAGAAAAGGTTAAGATGTACAAGTCCATGGTAGGAAACTCTGGCATTGCTTTTTCTCTTCTGCACTGAAAAGGACCTAAACAATTTTTTGAGTTAAAGTGTGGCTTGGCCTATGGCACTACCTTAGAACCCCTCACTAACATTACCTTCTTTCTTCTCATGGAAGGGAGGCGGACCTTCATATCAGGCTACATTTTCACCAGACTCTTCAGTTTCCCCAAATGTCAAAACCTGGTGTGGATAATTGTTATGGTGTGTGGCTCCACATACAAATGGTAACATTTAACTCTCAAACTGGATATTTAACTAGGAGTGTGACCTTGAATGCACTGTGACATAATGCCTGATAAAGGCTGACAAAGGCTGGGAGAAAAAAAAAATGTTTATGGAAGTTTTCCTGAGGCGACACAGTCCATATCTCCCATACTCTTAGATTTATCTTTGGTTTAAGCCAGAGCTAAGAAGTGAAAT
>NW_028091743.1:0-637 GCF_014824575.4 Sturnira hondurensis
CTTAGAATTATAGGCTCTGGGGCTTTGAGCTGTTCTTGAGTCATAATGTTTGATCTGTTCACACCTGTTATGTTTGAGGGGCGGAGCCTTAGGTGTTCACCAGGGCGGGGCAACCCAGTTGCTGGGTGTGACACTGTATGTGGGGGCGGGGTCAGAGAGGGAAAAAAATGGCGCTGTGCTCCGCTCTACTCTCTCTCAGATTTCTGTCCCCTCTGCAGCTTCCCACATGCAAATTGAGCCCCTCTGGTGCTGGTTCCCAGGTGTGTGGGCCCGTGTACTCTCCAGGACCCTGTGGGTCTCTCCAATGAACTCTCTGTGAGCCTGGGAGCCTCTCCTGGCACCTCGACCAAGAAAGTCTTTCCAGTAATTCCCGTCGCTGGGGCCCTAGCCTGAGCGGTCTGCCTCACTGTTTGCTCCTTTGCTTGGTTTATCTGCACGCGGATGTGTGACCACAGTCAGCCAGCCGCCCTGCGCCCTCACTGGGTCCGCCCACCACCACCCCACGTCTGGGATCCGCCACCGCCTCCATTCTTGGGTCGGTCGGACCCAAGGATCTTTCCTGTGTGACCCTGCTCTGCTGCTGACTCTGCCCCTCTTACCGGTCTGGATGAATGGTTCATTGTTGTCGGACTTCCGT
>NW_028091744.1:0-569 GCF_014824575.4 Sturnira hondurensis
TTTACTCTTCCACATTCTCCTCTTGAGTCTTCCTCCCACTTGGGACTTTCCTTTGCTGGATTTTAAAGCAACCTGCCCTGGTGTAGCCAGATTGATTAGATCGTGATGATTCTCTAAACAAACTAAGCAACCAGAGAGGATATTTCTAGTGTAAGCACTGTTTTAGTAAAGAAGACTAGTTGGCGTGAACAGACCCCAAAGCAGAATTGGAACTGTACTTGGAGTTGGAATTTAAATTGGTTCAAATCACCAAATAGTTGTTTATCTCTTTACTGCATTGGATCACAGAAAGTCCTACAGCTATAGTTCAGAAAAAGCTAAACACATTAGGAAGTTTCCGTTAAAATTAAAATGAGTCAGTTGCAGAGATAGGGGTGGGGGATAGGAAAAGGGAAGAAGGAGCCTCAGCTTTCCATAGACACTGAAATCCAAGATCTTCCCAACTTGTGGATCAGCAAACCACAGCCCCAAGGTCAAATCCAGCTCAATTCGGGAAGCTAATAAAGGTTTTTGTATTTTAAAATGGTTTAGAAGCACCATCAGCAGCCACAGAGACATTATGTACCTGC
>NW_028091745.1:0-5943 GCF_014824575.4 Sturnira hondurensis
CTGTGGCTTTCAAGATGACACCCAACCCACTGAGCCACACCAGCAGGGCCTCACTCCCTGCATTTTAATTGATTGATCTGGAGGTACTGAGCTCCAGGGAGGCCAGTCACTGGTGCAAGAGACCAGCCAGAGGCAGCACACAGACAGCTGCGGGTGAGAGCACTGCCAGGCACACATACTGCGTGTGCAGGTGAGAGGACTCGGTCCCGAGGACGATGGACGAGTGCAAACCGCCGTAGCCTTCCTGCACGGGATGCACATCAGGAGCATGTTGGGCATCTCGGTGGCCTTCAGAAGCATCTCATCCAGGATATCTGCTGAGCTTGGAGGACGGCCTGGAGTCCCCTGGGGGTCAGGAAGAGAGGCCGCCCTCACTGGGGGTCCACCCCTTAGCACCCTCACCTAATGAAACTTCAGAGACTGGACTGTTTTTTCCTGGGACCCTTCTCCCCTCCCCTGCTCTCCTTTGCTCCTGTGTTTGTGGGGGTTCTCATGAAAGTACTTGGTTTCTCCAAATTCTGTAATAAACTTGATGCTCCAGAAAGATGTACTGTTTTTATCCTCTCTGCACAGAATTGGGGCGGGCATGCTGCAGTTGGAGAAGCGTGTAGTGGTGCAGTACTTGGGCTTCATTAGGGGAACTCCCAACAGTAACAGATGCGGTTTCACAGGCAAAAGGTCTGCAAGCAGCTCACTGGACCTGTCCTGAAACCAGGGCACAGCAGGGGTGACGCAGGCCGAGTCTCTATTGTCACGCAGCTCATAGCCTGGCTGCTTTGTGACATCAGCAGGAAACCCCTCCCCTGACCTCTTGGTTTTTCTGCTTCCCTCTGGGCTGCTGTCAGTCTCAGGGGGTCTGTCCCTCCATACAAGTCAGACTAGTAAAGCTCTGGAGGAGGAGTGTTCCAGGCACAGGGAACAGCCAAGGCCCAGGCAGTTGGAGCTGAGTGAGCTGGAGTGTGAGCAGCAGGAGGTGGGGCTGCGGATGAAGGGCAGACTCCTGGGCCTCAGGAAGGGGTGTTGGTTTGACTGTGGGAACAATGATCAACCCAGGAAGGATTTTAAGTAAGGAAGTAATATGATCTGATGTAAGTTTTAAATCTACTCAGTTGTGGAGAGTATTCTTCCTCTACAACCATTTTTATCTATCTCTACCTGTTACAAGATTCACGAGGCAGGGCAGATTTTATTAAAACCATTGAGTTGGAAACTGCATGTTGTTTTCCCACTTTAATCCTTTTCACCCCTCTTCCTTGAACAGGTAGACATGCAGGTCAATACATTGTTTTAAAGGGGAAAGACCCACCTGCCTCTGTGGAGCTCATTCACTGGTTCCTACATCACCGTGTAGCTGGTCTGCTCGCCCTTTGCACTGAGGAGCCTGTCCAAGGCCAGTTCCTGGGCAGCTGGGGAACCAAAAATACAGCTCAGACATTGTTATGCATGGCCCATGCCCTTTCACCTCCAGAAAACACCAAGTTGGATCACTTAAATCTCAGCTTCCAAAATGCTGTCCTTGGTCTCAGGTAGGATCGCAACTCTGTGGATATTCACAGACACGAAGCCCCACCTGCTCACCCCACCTGGTCTCTGCACAACTCCTTCTATCAGTTAAGATCTACAGATGTTCCCCAGGCAGCAGAGAGTCCCTCAAGGGGCATAAACTGTCCTCTTCACATCTGACAGATGCCAGGGGCCTTGGTCCCAGAGAAGATCCAGTAGTTTTCCTCCCATACTCACTTGGTCGGTCTGGGGAGAGGAGGGCACTCCCCACTGCCCGCCCAGCTGCCTACCTCCCTGTGACTGTCTGTTGGCTGCCCTGGAACAGCCCCATCTGGTTCCTGTGCCTCCAGCCATTGCAGCCCTGCATGGGTCAGCATGTGCCTGATACCTGCATAGTTAAGGAGGGGCGGGAAGAAGACAGGTGTTCCCCAAGTGGAACTCGACAGGCTTTCTGGGAGCCACCTTTTCACCAGGCCCCTTTGGAGACATTCCAGACCAGCTGCAGAGTCCTTTCTCCAGCTGAGAGAAGGGCCCCTGCCCTAGGCACCGCTCACTCACCTCTGACTTAAATCCAGCCCTGACCTTCTCAGCCTGCCCTGGTCAGACTCTGCCCACTGGAGGAACCTAAAAGGTACTGGCAGAACTCGATGCCAGTCAGGCAGAGGTTCTGCTGCCTCACTACCTCTATAGATAAGGGGCCACGTGGTTCAGTTTCTAAACCAAGACAGGCTTGAGAATGAAAAGGGAACTCCTGATACTCTTCCCGGGATGTTGGGCATGAACGAGGGCTGTCAGGTAAGCAGGTCCAGAACATTCCAGAAAGAGAGGAAGCAGCACGTGCAACCATGTGGTATGTGAATGGTTCACACAGCCAACCATGAGTCACTCTGCTTGGCTGCAACAGTTGGGGAATTCGGGGACAAAGGGGCCCGATGCTACCTGGTAATCAATCACCACATTTCACTTTCACAAGGAAGAGCCAGCAATGTGCTCTGCAGTCTTTCTATGTGAGCCTGGGCACTTTTCTTCTCCTGTTTGAACCTAATTTCCTCATCTGTGAAATGGGATAATAGCAGCCCCCAGGTCTGAGAGTTGGCCACGAAATCGTAAGCGTCACTACACTTACAATCCGGCCTCTTTTAAAACAACCCTGCGTCACCACCATCATTGCTACTGCTCTTTGGCTTTTCTCAGGAGAGAATGTCCTTACTACCCCTCTGCATTTGGGGGCACTTACACAATGACCTTGTGTAAAAGCCAACCAGATGATTCTAGCTCTCCTAACACACGGCCCAGTGTGAAGTCACTGCCATACGTGACTACTCAGAGATCACCAGAAAGCACACTTATGTCCCTTTAATTGGCAAATTAAAGATGTCCCATGGGAAGAGACATGAACAACCTCGGGAAGGATATAAAAGTGTTTATACCCAGAAGCTGACCCCTTTACTTTGCAAGAAAATTAAATGCACTGGGAAGAACTTCTTCTGTTCCCTGCATTTTAAGGAAACGGTCTGTCCAACTGATACTAATCAAAGGCATAAATAAAGTGTCAGAAAACTGAACCCAGCCCTAAGTTCAAAGAATGGAAACTGATGTCAGGGCCAGAACAGTTCCAAATTAGAAAGTGCACTGATACGTCTGATCGCATCCACACGTGGAGAGATGACAGGAGAGGCCACGGGAGCAGGGTCCACGGGGCGGCTGAGGCAGAAGCTCCAACTGCATTGGTTCCGAGCGCAAATCACACGAGGAAGCGGAGACGGCACTTATAGGGGAATTTTCCCAGGCCTGGTGAGAATGCACCCCGGGAAGAGGAAGATGGAGTGGCGCCTTGATACCAGGACACGAGGACAAAGGAGTGTGTATGTGGTGTCTCTTCAAAGGTAACCGATACTAGGCAAGTTGACAGCCTACAGGGGAGGAGCTAATGTGTGGGAATAAGAAATATCAGGAAAGGAAAGGAAAGCAGCTGAACCATCCACCAGCCAGTGAGCTGCGTGAGTGGCAAAGAGTTTAGACTCTGGAGCCAGACCAAGGGGACTGAATCCCGTCTCCATCATCTGCTGGCTTGTGACGCTGTGCAAGACGCCTAAACTCCCTCCACGTCATACCCTCACATGTAAAATGGAAGTAATAACAATGCCTTCTCCATAGAGTTGCTATAAGGTTATACAAAGTAATATTTATAAAGTGCTTACGATAGTGTCTGGCAGTGTGTTAAAGACGATACAAACATCAATGTCTTCTAAGTACAGAACCCTTGGTACTACTGAGTATAACGCTGAGCACCAGTGAGCACAGAACAGAGGTTCTTTCTGACGGGCTGAGAAGATGTCGGGGATCAGGGGACGCGAGGAGCCGGAGAGGTGCTGACGTCACCCACAGTCGTCATCAAAACGGGGTTCCATGATGTACTGAAGGCAGGAGCCAGCCAGGGTCCCAAAATTCCATCTTGCCTCAGGACGACCTTGACCATTACAACAAGATTCAGAAGAAGTTCGAGGGAGGAGCGAGTGACTGCGGACGAGAGTAAGGCTCAGTGAGGGGAGGGCCCCGGACAACAGGGTCCGAAATGGACCACTGCGCTCTCTTCTACAGACTTCCATTGTTCGTGCGTATGACACCGAAAATGCATGAATAAAGATTTAGGTGCTAAAACAAATAATCAGTGCGAAATGTCGCCATCAGGGGAAACTGAGTCAGTGGTACAAGGGGTCTCCCTGCATTGTTTCCTACATGTGAATACACAAGTGCCTTCACAGAAACTTTGACTTAGAATGATAAAGAAGAGTGGAGATTAAATGCTGAAGGTTACCTGCTTTTGAAGATACTCCAGGGTGTGGGTTTATTGATAAGGTCAAGGTTAATGGCACAGTGCACAGCAGGCATGGAAGCTAAACCTTGGGTGGAAGCTTTTCGACTTTCACGTGCAACACTGCGCACCAGGCTCAGGTGCCTACCCAGGGTTTGACCCTCACCAGTTATTTGAGTGACCAGTTGGGATTCACGAGGACTCAGCCCTGCATGTTACATTGTCATTCTGCTCTGTCATCCGTCAGCTGAGTGGGGGACATTCAGAGGTAGGGCTGGAAAGCAGGGTGTGGCCTTAAACTCTTTCATACCTAAAGGTGCTGAGCAAGGCCTATGTGTCCAGAGCTGTGCTATGCTGCACTTCACCTGCTCTGTCTTACCCTTACCCCATCACACCTGTCTTTCTTATACTGCTTTCTTTTTTAAAAATACTATTTCCATGTAAGGTAATAAGTGCTGATTGCAATTAAAAGTTAAAACACTGCAGAAGTAGATAATACCTAATTTTAATGAAGCACTTGGTGAGCATGACGTTGTTTACGGTAGTTTATATATATTATCTCATTTACATCAAAACAACCCTACAGGAGAAATGCATCCTTCTCCCTGAATCACCAGGAGGCTGAGTCCCCTGCCCGGAGCAGCAGAGCCGGGGAGCAGAGGAGCCCGGACTGGAACCAGGGAGTCCAATCCCAGAGACTCTCACTGTGCACAGCAGCCAGTCGGGAGTGGAGTGGATGTGGGGCGTGAGCCTCCACTGAGAGCACATTGCAAGTCCCTCCCGCTCCAAACACGCCATTCTCTTTCTCCCGCACAGGAGAAACTAGCCCTGACATTGAACTGGAGGATAACGACCCGGGCAGGCCCAAGGAGCCAGAGTGCTGCTTTGGCATTTATCTGACTCCAGAGTGACCTGGGTTTGCAATTGTGATGAGACCCCTAGGCCCTGCCACATTCTTTCCCCTGCTTATTCCCCTCACTCTGTGGGATTCGGTGGTCTCTGCAGTGGAACTGGGGTGTCAGGGAGCCTGTCATCTGCTCATTTCATCTGACAGCTCCGCTGCAATGAGCTTAGATGGCTGGATCTGACACTGCAAGAGGAGGTGTGGATCACTCATCAATCTCTCACCACGGACACTGGGCTTGTAATAGAGAAGAGCACAAAAGCATTTTCATTAAACAGGTTCAAGGACACCTAAATGAGTCTGTCATCCTGACTCTCTTTAGTGTGTCCCTTGTTATTTGTTCCCCTGGTTCATTTGTCCTGGGGTTAGCTGGCCAAGAGATATTACTTGGATTTTGTTCTCCCTTTGCCCAGGCCAGGACCATGGAAGCTGTGTGTTGTCTGGTCAGAGGGGAAAGGGACAAGCCATTCAGTCTCCAGTGCCCCTGGTGAGGGGAGACAAGTTCTTGCTGGCTGTAAATGGCTCACACTGTTTGGCCCTGTTTGATTTTCTTGTCTCCATTTCGCCTTTCCACCTGCCCTGGAGGGTTCCTAGCTTCTCACTACCCTGCCTTAGCAGAGGCCTAGAACAGGCATGAGCACAAAGCTGGGCCAGCAGCTCTCGAGGCAAAAGGCCAGGAGAGGGCAGGAAGCTTACCTTCTTGACGCCTTCCTATTTAATG
>NW_028091746.1:0-587 GCF_014824575.4 Sturnira hondurensis
GAGAGATCTATGTGCTGAGTCACTCTCTGGTTGGTTAGGCTCTCAAAAAGGGAAAAGAAAAGAGAAGAGAGAAGAGAGAAGAGAAGAGAAGAGAGAAAACCTACCTTCATGCATATATGAAATAATATTATTTCATCCCTGGACATTACATGTTCTCCCCCAAAACAGAGCACTTCCAAATGTTACCGTGCAGAGTCACAGAGAACCAAAAACTCCGTAAGGTCACGGTTGATGCCAGTCTTGTTACTGCTCTGTCGCCAGGGCCTAACCCAGTACCTGGGATGCTGCACGTACTGAACTCACATTTTAAACTAAATAACTGGAGAAGTGAATGACTGAGGAAATTAATAAAAAGTCTTGGGGGAGACAAGATGCCATTCAAATATATATGAATGTATATATACTATAGAAATATATGCATCTAAATACATGTATACATGTAGACATACGACCCATATAATGAAAAAGAGCTTCAGTTGGAAGAATCCCAAGTTGTACTTGACACAGAAAAGATATTGAAGGAAATGAGGTTGCATTAATAACGAGGGGAACTTCCAACATAACAATGAGTCATAGGAGAAGAGTTA
>NW_028091747.1:0-771 GCF_014824575.4 Sturnira hondurensis
GAAAACTCACAGGAATGATGAGTCATAGTTGGAGTCAATGTTGATAATTAAACCTTGTAATGTCTTTAATGGTGTCACGGCTTATATTTAAGTCTTTTGTCCACCTTGAATTTATTTTGGTGTATGGTGTAAGTTGTTGTTCAAGTTTCATTTTTTTGCATGTAGCTGTCCAGTTCTCCCAGCACCATTTGTTGAAGAAACTATCTTTACTCCATTTTATGTCACTGCCCCCTTTGTCAAATATTAATTGACTGTAGAGATTTGGGTTTATTTCTGGGCTCTCTGTTCTATTCCATTGGTCTATGTGCCTGTTTTTATGCCAGTACCAGGCTGTTTTGATTACAGTGGCCTTGTAATACAGTTTGATATCAGGTATTGTGATCCCTCCTACTTTGTTCTTCTTTCTCAAAATTGCAGCTGCTATTGGGGTCTTTTATGGTTCCATATAAATTTTTGAAGTGTTTGTTCTATGTCTGTGAAATATGCCATTGGAACTTTAATAGGTATTGCATTGAATCTGTAAATTGCTTCGATGGACATTTTGATGATGTTAATTCTTCCAATCCATAAACACGGTATATATTTCCATTTGTTTGTGTCTTCCTTGATTTCCCTCTTCAGAGTTGTGTAGTTTTCTGCATCCAGGTCTTTTACCTCCTTGGTTAGGTTTATTCCCAGATATTTTATTTTATTTTTGTTTTTGCTATACCAAATGGGATTTTTTTTCTTGATTTCAGCAGAAGCAGAAATCAAGAAAAAAGCAGAAATCAA